>NC_141770.1:2750000-3050000 GCF_051362555.1 Lingula anatina
CCGTGGCATGAATAAATACATGTAATAAATGTGAATAAATGGTACTAAATATGGATATCTCAACCGCTAGTTTGTATTTTTTGTGGCACTCATCATGTTAGTTATGGTATCTGGAATGGAAATCACCATTCATAGCAATTAACATCTGTGATGTATTCATTTATAGATAAAAGCACATGAAACTGGGTGCGGGACAACCTTTTTGACCAGTGTTGTAGTTAATTTATAAAGAAGTAGAACGAAAACAAACACGTGCGAATACTTCCAAACTTTGAAGACCTTTTATCAGTTTAGGGAATATGACTAAATCGTCACAAGTAGAGCAAAAGGTCTTCAAAGGCCAATCTCACCCCAGGTTTGGCCCAGATAATGACCTTATATACCGTAATGATATGTGCCGTTTTACAATTTTCTTAATTCTTGGAAAAAATAAACTAATCCTTTTTCAAGTCTATAAATCAAGCACATTTAGACTATTATTTCAAGACAGGTTTGCCGTGATATTTGAAAAAACAAACAAACAAAACAACCTTTAGCTAATAATAATAACAATTTCCTCTTTGTCTCTGTATTAGAATTTAAAGATACATACATCTTTGAGTTGGGCTTGCTGTTATTTTTATTCGTGACGAAATTCAACGTCCCGTGAACAGTTAAAACTTCTGTTGCGCGCTGAACTTGTAATGGAAAAGAATCAAGCAAAGCAGATACATGTACATTGACAGATGAGCCTTATCTTGTACTTTCCTAATTAGTAAATAAAAATCCATATTCATTATACTCGTGTTTAAATCAAGTGAATACAGGTCGCTGCATCCTGTATACAGTTTATTTATTTATTTATTTATTACGGTTCAGTTCTTTATGACCATGACGTACCGAATCCAATACGTAGAATGAAACATAATAATAATAAGAAGAAGAAGAAGAGAAAGACGGAAAAAATAAGAAAATTATATATATATATATATATATATATATATATATATATATATATATGTATATATATATATATATATATATATATATATTAGCTCATAAACAAAACAATCTAACACTCATTCAGCATTCTGAAGACTTAAAATTCTCACAAGTTTCTCTTCGACGGGCACCCGTTCCATGGCTCAAGTTGAGAGTTATTCAACGTTTGATTTTATACATATATATTATCAGGGGCGGATCCAGGATTAAATATAGGGCGGGGGTGGGGGGGGGTGGGGGGGGGCGCGGATGCAGAGCCGACCCCACCCACCCCCACCCCCACCCCCCTTGGCGTGGGGTTCGGGCCCCGAAAAGTTTTGGTATTTTAGAGGACGAATGGTGTCATTTGGTACTGTTAAGAAGAAATATTCAGCTAGTCAAAATTGTAATTTCAAGAGGGCACCATTGGTGTGATTTTTTTTCAGGAATCAAAGGGGGGGGGTCAGGACCCCCCTGACACCCCCCTCTAAATCCACCACTGTATTATCATATATATATATATATATATATATATATATATATATATATATATATATATATATATATATATATATATATATATTGACCTACTATTAGTGCAATGTCCCGGTATGGCTGGCGCGAAATCAGAAGTGCGCACGTGACAATTTAATCATTAACAGTTGTCCCAATTATTAACCCCAGACAAACGTTCACCAATGCCTGGGGACTTCAAAGGCGACCCAAAGCGATGTTGGTTATGCATATATATTAGTACACTGGTAAAAGGGCTGCGTTATTTATTTGTTTATATCCCGCGATTGATTGTTTTGGTTTAATACGTGGCAGTGTAAGTGAAACGTAATCACTGAAATTGTCAAATTGCGGACAGGCTGATGACAATATTTACAGCAGTACGCGGCAATCCGTACTTTTAGACAAATCTTGATTATTTATTTATTTGCTATGTCCACAAAGACACAACGTGATACATTTACGCAATACACGAACAAACGCTGTTTTTTTCTCTTTTATTGTCGCTAGATTAAGACTTAGACCTATTTAATTTACATTCAAGGTACTTTACGCACGTGAGGATTTTTACGATTAGTTTGCATTGCAACAGATAAAGAAGAAAATTAAATTAAATTAATAAAAAACAAACAAAAAACAAAAGCGTCGATTAGAACATTTAAAAACCAAACATCTGAGATCGATTGATCTCCCAGGGCGTTCTAGTTTTGGATTCTTATTCCTGTACCTGGTACCAGAGCTTAGAATTTTCTTTTTATGCAGTCACCGTTATCATCATTAATACGCTAGATATCAGGAAGGTTGCTTAAACGTCCTGAGCGGTTTTAAAAAAGAGATATAGCAGGAAAATAGGTCTAAACTTTAACACTCAATTTTGGCCTATTTTAATTCAGGACAAATCTCTAGTGGTTTACTTATGTAAAGTAATCAAACATTGATCTAAAATTTGGCATATGTTTCTCGTTTCAAAACAGGCAGGATGACCCATTAATTGGGCGCTACTGATTTACTTTGCGTCAAAGATAATTTGGTCTTAAGACTAAATCCGTGCCAGTCAATAGCTTCTCTTGTGAAACCGCCCCACAACATACATAGGCGTAGTTCTAGCGCGTGAGCAGCACGTGCGCCTCATGATAATGTAATATATAATGGATCGCTTAGTGGCTATTACGGGTATCCTTACGATGGCATCTGAAAACTGCAGCTGCCTTTAAGACACCAATTTGCGTGGCTACAACTTTTCTGTCGAAAAGGGTGACCAGGAATATGACACCGTCAGTGCGATGTATCGTACTTTTCATTGCAGCAACTAACAGTCTCTTCTCTTGTTCATCGGGCGTTAATGTTACGTTCAGTCCAAAGAATATTCTTCTTCTTGAGGAAAGAGGTACAACGCTTCACTTCAACTACAGTTGTTCTGGATGGATGAACATTTCCATACGCGCTTGGACCAAGGACAGTCGGGTTGCCAGTGCCCGGTACCTTGACGACAGTTTCCATGGTGACAACAGTTCTGTTTCTATGACGACAACCAACCCAAATGCTGTCGCTATTCCCCAGATTATTTCAGAATGCTATGGCAAAATTCAAATCAGTGCTCGGCGGCTTGGACGGACCGAGATAAATTTAGAGTTCACGTATATTAAGGCAAATAACACCCAAAAAGCAGACTCACCGGTGCTTCAAACTGAGACCGTCGTCTACCCTGACCTGGTGGTAATACGTGCACCACGGCTTGTAGATCAGATATTTAGGTATGTCACGACAACATTGGTTGCAATTATTACGTTCTTAATGGGCTCCACGCTGAACCTGGACACCGTGAAGGGCATTCTGAAGAAACCAGTGGCTCCTTTGCTGGGGTTTTGCTCTCAGTACGTGATGATGCCTCTGGTAAGTAGTTCTTAGAAACATACATACCTAAAATATGAGCGCATTCACAACAGCAGTCTTAGGCTGTATTCCCAGAGCTTTTAGATCGATCTATCCCCGTGGGGAGTCTCACTAGATTACTGTCAGATAATCCGGCTTAAATGTCCGTCCCGCCTACTACAAGCTGTAAGGGGTAATTAACTTTCGTGTCCGCCCGGCTGACAGCTATTTACGTAGCGTGAGCCCCCAGGGAGTTAGGTCGATCTAAAGTAGATCGATCTAATCTCTGGAAATGGGGTCTTACAGATCCGCTGACCAAATATGGCGACCTAATAAAAACTTAATTCCCGATTAGACACTGAATAGATTCCCCGCGGAAATTGCGCAACAAGCATACACAGGCCCGTAGCCGGGGGGGGGGGGGGGGGGGGGGGGGGGGGGGGGGGGGGGGGGAGGGGGGGGGGTTTCGAAAGAACCACCCTTTTTTGCTATGAAAAAGGTCAAATCTAGATAAAATTTTATCTAGGTACATGAAGGTTTTATGGTAAAAGGTCCACTTTTTCAGAAAACGAGCCCCCATTTTAAATTGCTGGCTACGGGCCTGATACAAGTGGGTGGACCATATTTGATCCTCGGATCTGTTAGTCTGCTGTTCTTGATTCACTGTTTGTAATCGTTGCTTTGTTGGGTTTAAGAGGTGTTTTTCCGGTGAAATGCCAGGACTTTCTCTGGGTTTTTGTGTCAGATAAAACGCGGGCACCCTTTCGTAATATATTCCTTGTTCTGGCAAGTATCGCTCGATGAACAATGAACTTTCTCACACATAACGGATACAGGTAGTGCATATCTTTTGCCTAAACATGTCCAAAAGATGCGAATCTTTAGAGAATCTTAAGAGTTTAAATGTTAAGAAGACACTATGTTTTGCAGATTAATTTGTCTTTTCTTAATAATAATAATAATAATAATAATAATAATAATAATAATAATAACATTTGTTTATATTTCGCAGCTGGCTTTTGCAGTCTCTCAGATCACTCAGGTGGAACCCGCGTTTGGACTAGGCCTTCTGACAATAGGCTGTAGTCCCGGGGGTGGGGGCAGTAACGTCTGGGCCGTCATGTTAGGCGGGGAACTGGAGCTCAGCATCACTATGACGTTTCTGAGCACTTGTCTGGCTCTAGGTGAGGAGAGAGAGAGAGAGAGAGAGAGAGAATTAGAGAGAGAGAGAATATGTGTGTGTGTGTGTGTGTGCCACTGTGTGTGTGTGTGTGTGTGTGTGTGTGTGTGTGAGAGAGAGAGAGAGAGAGAATATCTACTTTATGAAAACTAATTACCATAAATTGCCAATCACTTCTACATATGTATAACGTCCTAATACAGAGAACATCATTTTGTTCTAGGCATGATGCCACTGTGGCTATTCCTCCTGGGACGTTTCTTCATCGATGAAAGTAAGATTAAGATCCCTTACGACAGCGTGGCTACCACTATAGCCATCATAGTGGGACCCGTCACCTTGGGGTTGCTTCTACATCTAAAGAAACCCAAGCTGGCCATGAAATTAAAACGTCTTATACGGCCACTAGCGTTAATTTTCCTGATATACCTTAACTCTTTCGGGTTGTACGTCAACTGGTTTGTATGGGGTTTGCTGGCAGACCAACCCTATCTACTGGCAGTCGGCATCATTACACCTTGGTGCGGATACATATTTGGGTTCATCCTCGCAAAAATATTCAGACAGTCCAAAAGACGCGCCATAACAATCGCCTTGGAAACCGGGATCCAAAACATCGGCATACCAATGCTCATTCTGCGGTTCTCGCTGCCTCAGCCTGATGGAGACTTGGGGTCCCTGATGCCTTATCTTCAGAATTTGTCTCAGTCGCTGCCGCTGTATCTGATTCTGATCGCGTTAACCATTAAACGTAGGTGCTGTGATAAAGGGGACGACGAGGAGAGTGAGCGTGAGTTGAAAGATATTAGCGAAGTTGACAACAGTGTGTGCAACTCAGCGTTTGAAAAGCACGAGAATGGAGTTGTACAAGACGCCGAAAAGTTGGAGAAGGCCTACGAAAACGGGGAAAAAGACGAAAAATAGGTGTGTTTAGAACGACCGGTAGAGACGTAGATGCAGGTCTCTATAAGCACATTCAGAACAGTGGACTAACACCTCCTCGGATTAAATATGGCCGACCCACTCGAATGCTTCTTGCATAATTCCCGCGGGGAATCTATTCAGTGCCTGTCTAATCGGGAATTAACCGGCAAGCTTTTTAGAGGGTTGCCATATTTGACCCGCGCGATCCGTGAGTCCGCTGTTCTGGATGCGATTTATGTGGTACGTTTGTGCACCGCCTGTAATCCTAGTTTTTGACCGAGACTGCAGTTATTAAAAAAATCTAGACACTCCTTTTAATTATTTTTATCATTATTATCGTTTTTTATAACGGTGTCTGGAGTTGTACATTAACTAATTCACTGGACTCTTATTTAAGATCTATGCTTACATGTTACCCAAGAAGTAACTATAGTCGGATCATCTAGCTTGATTCCGTGCAGTTGGACGAAAACGCTTATCAGTATTCCGAATACCAAATGAAGATAACCCGCACGATTAATCGTGTCACCTACGAAGGACAATTTGGGTCGCTTAAGGATGCCGATTGGAATATTTTAACTGATCCGATCATTCAGATATTTTTTGTGTATGAAGGTTAAAAAATTGCTTCCCTTTGCGAGTAATCAAACTGTCTCCCGCCTTGTTTTCATCAGCTTAACACGGGCATGCGTATATAGACAGTTACGTTCATATTGTCGTTAACTAGAGAACAAAAGCGCGTCATCTGTTATCATGTTTCTATATTAAAGTGTTCCATTGCCTATTAAATGCATACAAATACGTACTTTAACCAATACAACCCGTCTCATTCTATTTAAAAAGACTCTGATAATTGAGGTAGCATGTAGTAGTTAAAAAAGAAAAAATAATAAGAATAAAAAAGTTAGTGATACGGAAAGCAACTTGATCGAATCCCCGTTTTTTTTTTCTTTTTTTTTTAAATATATATATATATAAAGGTAACAGTTAAAACTAAACAAAACATACTTTGCCTGCTACGACTTTTGATAATTTCCATCAGACATTTCGCAGTCGACGTAATCAAAAAATAAAAATAAAGATAGACAATAGAAATGAACAAAGCAGCACGTCTTTGAGTTTGCATAAAGTCTTTCAAGGTTATGACGGTAGAAAGGCACGTAAAGAGAGACCAATATCCTCTCCTCTCGTTCAATATCCCATGGCACAACCTGATACAAGTGGTATACATTTGTCCCTCTTTTCTGTCAGCTAAAAATCCTTAATTCTGACCTCCCAAACAGTGACCTTGACCGAATAAAATCTCGACCAGTTAAATTGGGCTTTGTTCCACTGTCAAGTTTCATAAGTGGAATCTGTCCAAAATATAAGTCCCTATAACTGCCAAATCGTATTTTCTGTTGACTTTAAATTTACTTCGTACCTTTGTTTGGGTAAAAAGATCTTTTTTTTTTTTTTTTTTTTTTTTTGCGAAAATATGCATGACCAAAATGGCACCTAGACTTTATATATATATGTCCTGGAGCCCCAATGAAACACATAAAAAACTACAAAGGAAACACTTCTAGCCTCATGCATGCAATGGAGTGAATGGTTGTGACCTGTCGGCAAAAAAGAGCTTTATCTCACTTTATTTGCGAAAGCCAGGTTTGTCTGCATAAATTTTGCTAATATTTGCTCGACTGTTGTTACTGTCACTGGCGCCGTAGAACATACTCAATCTTTCACTGTCAAAATCAGTTTGTTTTAGTTTCGATTTGTTAGGTTCAAGATCGGTCGCAATTATATCTAGCCCTGTCTTCTCTAACGCAACCAACGTCAGCTTGCTAGAATCGCAACCATCTTCAACAGGAGCATTGATTGCTAACGAAATACCTTTGATTTTGTGCCACTTATTTATAGACATTTCTTTATCATTTGCCATTGAAATTTAAATCACAGTTCTGTTTTAGTAGACCAAAAAACGCAGGAAAAATTCTTAACCAATTTCTTCATCCTTTCAGCTTTTACCCTTTGAATACGTAGGTAATAAATAGCTTATTTTTACAGTTTTTTTATCCAACTGGCCAATCATTTTATGCACAGTAACAACCGCCGGCCACTTCCTGAACGAGGTCACAACCCTCAGTGGCAATAACATTCTTCAAACACCCTCAAAATTTGAACAATGTAAAAAAAAATATATAAACGTATGGGGTAAGGAGACCCCACAAAAAATCGAACAATTGACCATTGAAATATGAATAAATTTATTCATTCATTTCCATGTCAACAGTTTGCAGTGACATTTTATTCTAGTATTAAACTTTCATTCAAACATTATAAATGTTTAAAGTAAACATGGCAAATGGAGCGCAATTTACACATACCCCTGTATACGTATAAAATATTCTTTAATTGTACAATTAATGACTGATTGGAGATTACAAAACAGCATATTGACGAAAAGCAAAATGTACTTGTTATATCATTTAATTCAAAACCAGGATGTCTGTGCCTTACGTGTACAAGATAATATCAAACTTAATCCGCCACATAGTTTGTCGTGTGATTGATGCTTCCTTCACTCTAATTGTTCAATCGTTTTATTTTGAAGTTTATCTTTATCTTTTGCTGTTGCGCGAGGTAGTAAATAAAACTCTGTTATTATCTTTCATATTAGTTATAAACTACTTTCTAGTTAGTCCCCGCGTAGATTTCTTCCCGTTTCTATCTCTACCTCATGCAATCTCTTACGGCCATCTCTCGTTTACATTACACGCAGTTGTATAAGTATCATAAGACCATGTCAATCAACTCACTTGCTATATAAAACACTCCCCGCCCCTTTTTTTTCCTGGCTGTCAATTACTAATATTACATTATTGATATTATGTGTCCCTCACTTCAATTGGTCAGTCGTCTTATTGATAATATGTCCCTCACTTCAATTGGTCAGTCGTCTTATTGATAATGTGTCCCTCACTTCAATTGGTCAGTCGTCTTATTGATAATGTGTCCCTCACTTCAATTGGTCAGTCGTCTTATTGATAATATGTCCCTCACTTCAATTGGTCAAAACCACGGACTACGACAGGGTCAAAATTATGCTTGGTGGTTACGTCAAAGGTCAATATAGAATTTTATCATACACTGAATTCTCGGATATAAGATTGTGTTCTATGCTTATTATACAACAGGATGAAATAATATTTAATTTATATTTGATTATAAAAATGTTGATAATTCAATTCCAAAAACTGCGCACAGACTTCGTGTCCCAAACGTCTCGACTTTTTCATGAATTTAGACATCTCTGTAATACTTTTAAGTACATTAAAATACATTAAAATGTATAAAATGTATAAAGAATCATCTGAAGTCTTACTTGGCTCTTTCTGAAATACAATATGTATTGAAATGTACAAAAATATAACGTTTTATAAAAATAGTTCATCTTGAAGGATGTCTTCAAATTTCTTCAAATGGCCGACAACTTGTCGGAGACGACCTCCTTGTCTTGTCCACTTCCTTTGACGTTGCTATTACCATTCAAAACCACACCATCTGATTTCAAATTCTCCATTTCTTCTTCTTGTTTCGCTTGTTCGTACTTTTCATCCTTGCAACACCGTTTCTTTATTGCCATCACGGCGATGGCTATCCACAGGGGGAGAGGGGTAAATGTGGCGGCTGCCGCCACGGCGACAATTCCCAGGTCTCCAAGCGGTGGCGGGAGAGTGAACTTCAACACCAGCATCGGTACGCCAATGTTCTGAATGCCCGTCTCTATTGCTATGGTGATGATGCGATAACGAGGCTGGCGCAGAATGGCGGCCACCGCTGCGCCAAGAGTGAAACCCACCCACGGCAGCATGGCGCCCGCCGCGAGTGTTTTCGGGGTGAACATCTGGAAGATGTACAAGTTGGCGTAGATTCCAAAGCTAAAGATACAGAGGATTATGATGACCATGATGGGTTTGATTAATTTTCCGATTTTCTTGGCAAGTTCTGGTTTCTTGTAGCGTATTGCGACACCAATAGAGACCGGCACCATGATGCTTACGAGTGAGATGAGAATGTTTTGATAAGGAATGACTATCTTGTAATCTGGTCCTTGTAAGTAGAGCTGACCTAGGGTGAACAACCACAGCGGGATCATACCTAGTGAAAAAAAATAATATCTATACCTTCCAGGGTGACCATAACATTTCAACACCTTGTTTGGTACGTGTACAACAACAGGCGCATTCGGAACAAGTTGATCCACGGACTAGCAGATCCGCAGACTAAATATGGCCGATCCATAAAAAAGCGATGCCGCCAATCCCCTGATGGTCTCCCCTCATCCAAACGCGCCTTCGCTGCAGGGGCCTAGTAGTTAAACTTCAGAGCCGAGATTCAATCTGTTTAATGGCGCATGTGGAGGCGGGGAGCCAATCAGGGAACAGGCGGCTTGCCTTTAAGTGGGGTTGGCCATATTTAGTCAGCGGATCAGTTAGTTCTGAATGCGTTCATAATAGTGACACTGAGTATATTGCAATGGCATATATGCACGAGAGAGAGAGAGAGAGAGAGAGAGAGAGAGAGAGAGAGTGTGTGTGTGTGTGTGTGTGTGTGTGTGTGTGTGTGTGTGTGTGTGAGAGAGAGAGAGAGAGTGTGTGTGTGTGTGTGTGAGAGAGAGAGAGAGAGAGAGACTGAATCTTGGAACACTTACCGAGTGAAGCCACAGTGCTGATCAGTGTCATTGTCACACTGAGAGAAATGTCACCATTGAGTAGGTAGGTGTAGACGTTGCTCACTCCACCCCCGGGGGAACACCCCAGGGTAAAAAGCCCCAGACCCAGGGTGGGATCCAATTGTAGAGCGTGTGTCGCGGCAAAGGCAGTCTGGAATGAATTCATATACAGTTATATGTACAGGGTCAATGAATTGTGCGTCACATGGACACGATAAATTATATATAGAAAGAGCACAATTTTACAAACGAGTCCACATACTAATAAAGACAATTCATTGAAAAGAAATGATACATACAACCTTTTAGATGTTTGAAATTTTTTAGCCGATTTTATAGCCTGCGCAATGCATCAGATAAATCTTATGAGTTGACGTTTAACCGATTTTTGACTTTAACTTTACCAGAGTACTGCGCGTGGAAGAATGAAGATTAATAAGAATAGTCAAAAAGGTAAATGGATAGATTAATAAAGAAAAGAATATAGATCGGGAAAATATTTTAATATATATTGTATAAGCGTGTTTTATTTGCATTATAACAATCAGTGGGGGTTACATTGCTACCCTCTGTAGCACACGTACCTTATATTTCTAAAGGTAAGTAAGGCACTTTGGTTAACGCTCAGGAGAGGCAATCATGCACTAACGTAACACGATAGCGTGAGTAAAAATCACCAACAGCTTTCAGAAGCGAGGAAGTCTAGGTTAGATCTTCGTGTAGACGAACCGTCAAGAGAAAATGTTAAAAAATGGTATCTTAACAACACGGGTATTTTTAAAAAAGGCACGTGCAGTTGTAATGAAGTATATAGAAAATGCATATGGTTGCATTCAATATTGGAAAAGGAGCTTTAAGTGGCTTTATATCAAAAACCAATCGCAAGCGGTGCAAGTGCCCTTCCATGTCTTACGCAGCCATCTTCTCATCTTACCCACTTGGGGCATGAAGCAGAACTTTTCCCTTTATAAACCCAGAATTATCCCAAATTGAACCTGTTTCCCTCAGCGTATTGTGTCTCTATAATCCAATAGTGCCATTTGACAACTTGACGCCTTAATATGCACAGGTGAACCCTGAACTCTGCAGACACCTTTTATACAAGGGCCCCGTTTTCAATTTGATAATCTTTTTAGCCTTACATCCACATTGTAAAATGACTCACTAAAAGTGCTACCGGCCGTTCACTGCTAAGACTGCTGCCAGTGTTTAAAGTAGTTGAAAAAGATCGAATTCTACTCGTATAGAAATTGAGGAAAATAAAATTGAATTAAGGAAAATGAAATCGTATTTTGACCTCATTTTTTTGTCAAACGTTTGGTCGTCACTTGGGACCTAGACTAGGAAATAAACCTACATGTATGGGGTTTGATGGAATAATTTCTTTTATAAATCCCCGACAAATATTGGGAACATTTTACAACAGATATGTAGAGATAATGGAGACCCAAGGAAATACATTGTGTCTGCTAGCAGCCAGTGCATTTCATGTTCTAAACACTTGCATATAAGCTTTGAATAAACAAATAAATAAATAAATGATAAAATTAAATAAATATTAGGAAATATTAGGAAAAATAAATTAACTTGCAATGGTAAAAGAGTGAATACTCGAGGTGCCTTAAAATTTTTCCAGAAACCACCCATTCAACTATGATGAACTTCTATATCAGGCAATGTAAAAATTCTCAGACAAATGACGTCTCTGTCAGTTTGACGTGATTGCAAGGTGACCAATATGCTGGTACGTGGTAACGATAGAGCTAATTGGATCTCATATAGTTAACAATCCTCATCATGCAAATATCAGAAAATAATGAAGATGATGATGCCGCAAATGCAAGGTAGTCAACGTCGGTTGTTTAAGATATCCTTGATAATTGCCAATATCCCAGAAAGGTAACGCAAAATAATGAGACGCCGTGGAAGCTTAGGAGATGTAAATCCTTATTTGTCAAGTCATCACGGGCAGGCATACGTGCACTGGTCCTAATTACGACTGTAACACATTTTACACGGCGGATAATGTGCTCAGCGACACATATTAGTTTCATGACGTTACTGGTTCCCTTCAGTTTTGCTGATCAAATTTTACCTGAAGACGAAATATCACAGGAGTTTGGGGGGGGGGGGGAGGGGGGCTCTCGCGGGCAAGAGGCCGTGTTAACCCACACTGTTTTAAGAATGTAGAAAGCAGAGATTTTCTTACTTGTCGTGTTGAAACCCAGAGACTGCTTTCATGACTTAGTCTAAGAAAAATTTTTTAGTGATCAAGATGAATTTTGAGATTTTATTAAAGCAAGCATTTAATTTTCATGGAAATTTCAACACTATTTACCCTCATAACCAAGGCATACTATATATATATATATCCACAAACGTTGACAAAGTTTGGGTCAATTACCAGAGTTTTTCAGTTGAGCCAATCTAGTAATAAAGGAGACTGGTGAACTCGTAACTGGGAAAAGTGGAAAAATATGAGCTCGAAAACGGGGTTAAGTTCGCAGTTTCCCCAACAAGTTAGGAAAAGCATACCTTTGTTTTAAAAAGGAAAATGCTAAATTTATTTATTTATTATTATTAAAACACATGCATATATACACACAATGGACAATAGAGGTGTCACCCCCTGAATCAGAGTAATCAAAGTTATAATGCCTGGTCTACTTATAACGTGACTAATGAGTATAAAACCGCTGTACCATGGAATTGTATTGTTGGTTTTTTTGTGAAATTTGGTGTTAATAAAATGATACCAGGAGCATATCATTCCACAGTCATCTACATTGTATCTCCCCCAAAGTATTGGTTCGGTAGGGGTGACACTTCTATTGTCCAGTGTGTGTAGATCTATTGCCTTTTATATGGACCCGGTGTTCGAAAGGATCTACAGGTGAATACAGAAATGTGTCAATCATATATAAGACCCCATTTCCAGAGATTAGATCGATCTACTTTAGATCGACCTAACTCCCTGGGGTTTCACGCTAAATAGCTGTCAGCCGGGCGGACACGAAAGTTAATTACCCCCTTACAGCTTGTAGTAGGCGGGACGGACATTTAAGCCGGATTATCTGACAGTAATCTAGTGAGACTCCCCGCGGGGATAGATCGATCTAAAAGCTCTGGGAATACAGCCTTAGTCACTAAGCGTAAGGAAGCACCCTTTGTCAGCTCACTTAAGCCGTGCACTGTCTTAACAATAATATTACGTAGAGTGAAAACGCAGTACGTGCTCATTAGTGCTTCGAGAGACAGGGTGGATTTCAGCCGAGATACATTATTACAACTATCGGGTTAAGCGCATCCTTATTCACGCTATACGGGACAGACAGCTGATGGAGGTATAAGGGTGTAAAACAGAGGTTTTTGGGGTTTTTTTCATAATACTCAGATTATAAAAGAAAAGCCCAGTGACTTTTGACCAGTGATATGAAGGCGTATTCACTCCGAAAACGGTAAATAGAGCGTGTTTTATATAAAGATTTACGGTTCACAGCAAAATAATTTGATACATTTATTGAATGACTCAACACCTGTCGATTGGGCTTCTTAGTACTCTGTGTGCGATGAAGTTTTATTTACTTTGTTTCTTGCCTGCTTTTTTATTCACTTATTTAGTCTTTTCAGACTTTAGAACCATAATTTAGATATAATGTTAACTAAAAAAACATGCTCCGTCACATAGGAGACTAATTGCCCTTAAAATATAGTATTTCCCTTTTATTTTTCACTTGCTCTTTCACATTTACAATGCTACATGTATACGTCGAATGTCAAGCCAGTTGGGTTTAAAAATCAGAGGCAGTGTTTTTAAACAAGAGGAAAACAATCAGTGTAATTATAGTACTGAAATCGGTAAGAACACAGCATTTCGTTGTTCTTCTAAATAAAAAAGAGTAAATATGCGCACTGTGGTACATCAACGCAACTCAGTATGACCAAAGTGCTGTACCGGGGCACATGTACATTTAACACATGGAGTCATCGCAGGCAACACACACACACACACACACAGAGAGAGAGAGAGAGAGAGAGAGAGAGAGATGCCCAGAATCCAAGTTGGATTGTAAGATTACCCGTAATACTGAGTTGTATGTATATATTTGCCCGCTAATAATTTAAAAACTTTATGTACCATTGATGATGGTGATCGTTCGCATTTGTGTGTGTGTGTGTGTCTGTGTGTGTGTGTGTGTGTGTGTGAGAGAGAGAGAGAGAGAGAGAGAGAGAGAATGAGAGAGAGAGGGGGGAGGGGGAGTGAAAGAGGGATACTAACAGGGATAGATAAAAATAGGGATTGAAGGGATAGGTAATTTTTTCTTCCACTTACCAGCGGCATAATTATAAACTGACAGCAAAATCCGATGGCAGGCGCGAAGGGTTTTTTCAAGACTTCTTTCACTACCGCCAAGTCTGTCTTGCAGCCCATGCTTATGTTGGCTATCACAACCAGTAGGATGACCACCGCAGTAAAGATGCCATCCACGGCCCGGACTCGCCGGATGACACTGATCCGGTATCTGACCGGGAGATCTTCCCATTGGGGCTCGCCGCCTGCTAGGGACGAATTTCTGTAGATGGAAAACTCCAAGTGGGTGAACCCCAGAAATGTTCCTGTTATGGGTATGCAGTGTTCCCCGCACAAATCTGCCGTTGTTTCCACTGAAGTTGAGGCGGTATCATTTTTATTTTCCGCTCTCAAACTGTCGTATCCTACCCGCATCGTCTCGTCTGCTTTGACTTCAGTTTCGCCGAGGGGCACGACAGCAACTTTAACCCCACCATTATCCGAAAAAGTACTGTCCTCGGCACGGAGCGTGAGTAACTTTTCCCCGTGGGGTCGGATCTCCGCTCGGGCGGGGTGGGAGTATCCGACAGTCACCCGCACCAGCAATGGAGCAGAACCGCCCAGGTTTTTCGCCCAGTCGCGAAGAGTGAAGTTGAATTTAACGTTTCGTGTCTCACCTTCTTTCAGCAACTGTATCTCCGGAGGATCGAAATCAAAGGTTACAGGACTCGATACGTTTGCCCCAGGGTCGCTACTGTCTTGCAGATTTGAGGATACAGCCTTGGGCACGCTCTCCCCGCTTGTCGTTAACGCCACGACAAGGAGAGCAGTTACGACTCGCATCTGAAACGTCATATTTCCCCCTCACCAACAGTCACCAGTTCGGGGAATACGTCAGCCTGTAATCCTTCGATAAAGATAAAAACAAATGTAGAAATGTTCACCCAAATAAAGTTATCAGCCCGGCAATAGGTCGCAGACCTATCTGAAACGCTGTCACGGTTTCTTGACTTCTATATGTATAACGCACTGGTATGCACCCGTGGTATACTACAAGTAGCAGCTATGGTGTTAAAGCACGGTGTAAAGTTCCCCTTCACTCCGCTGCTGTTGTGACGAGCCAGCCCCCAGTGCTTGCCTGAAAGGGAAGTATAAGACCATAATTGAGAGGACGATTTCACACGGTTTATAACACAAAAGCGCACTGAATTCTCCGTGTTTACCGAAGCGATTGATTTCAGCGTGTTTCATAAACGTGGTCGAGAACGTGTGACGCTGGAGCTGACGCACTAGTGATGAATGGTTCACACGTCCGTACATGTGAACTTTACTGGAGAGAACTACATGTGTACGTGCACTTATATTAAGGCCATATTGACTCGACCAACTTGAGTATAAAATTATTTTGTTACGCTGATTGTATATATATTATGTATATTCTGAGCTTGTAAAAATAATTTGTACTTTTTGCTCACGGTGGAATAAACTATCTATCTATCTATCTATGTATGCTTAATGTACGTTAAATATATACATGTGTGAAAATGGGAGTATGTAATTACAAATGTGTATGCAAGTGCACGTGTTTTCCTACAGGTCTAACCCCCCCCCCCCACACACACACACAGAGAGAGAGAGAGAGAGAGAGAGAGAGAGAGAGAGAGAGAGAGATTCAATTTCCAATAATCCCACGCGGACGCAGTGGAAGCACGACAAGAGAAGAAATACGATCACACAAGGACGCTGATCCAAACGCTAGGAAGTAATCACGTCCTTGAAACCGCATGTTTTTGTGAACGCTCTTTATATTGAAATACCACAGTCCAATCATGTACTGATAAAGTGAACAAAATGACAAATATAGGTTAGGTAATCAATAATAAACCCTGACTGTGTTAACACAGTAATGCAGGGGCTTTTCACTTATACTTTAAGTCAACTTCTCTATGGCTCAAGGACATTTTATTTTTGCGATATAAGCTGATGTTTTTCAGACTTCTTGATAAAAACTCGAAGCCTTACATAACGGCGTATCACACACTGGAAGACTCGCTGACGAGATAGTGCAGATATTGTAAGGGCACACAGCCTCGGTGATTCAGCGTCAATATCATATTATCAGCGCGTTGGACACACATTTAAAACATTGGCAAACATTAAACAAGTCATGTATACACCATAAAAATAGTTATACTCGCCCCAGTGATAAGATAAATGTAGACACATAGAGACCGAGATGCTAAAGGAGAAAGTTTCCAAAAAGATTTCAGTGCTGCAACTGACAAGCACAATGTGTAACGAAGTAATATGTTCACATACGATTACTTCCTTGACTTACTGAATATCACTGCTACTCCACTTGTCTGCTTTCCTGTTGTATCGCCTGTCTTGTCGAACCTCAGACCTTTTAAACGTGGTTGCGATTGTGCTGTAATCGCTCACCTGTGTGGACGCTTAATAACGTCAACCTTTTAAATGTCCCTCTGTCAACCTCGAGCTGCTTTGATTAACATATAGGTCACAGCCCGACGTGAGATTTTTCAATTGGGCCCACAACTCGTGTTTACTTTTCACGACACGATGGTTACATATAGTAGTACGGTGTTAAGTTCCCCTGTTAAGTAGTAGTAGTAGTAGTAGTAGTAGTAGGTATTTATTTCAAAGAAGTTATACAGTTTTATAACATTAAATATGAGACTAAAACACTAAAATCTTCTCCTGCAGTAGACGCTGCAAAGATATCAGTCTAGACAACTGTTGCAAACTGCAATTAACGTTTAGAATATGCAATAAACTTCAATGAACACTTAGAAAATATAATAAACTGTCATAAACATTTAAAAAATATCACTTAATGATAAAAATGACAATTTCTTACTAATTTAAATTCTGTCTTTGGAAGATTCTGTATATTTCGTCAGCCGTCCCACATACTTCGCGGCAGTTCTCCTGTTCCCAAAAAGCCGTTACAGACACAAAGTTCCTATTTGGATGATTACCCCTGACTTGTAAAGAGGTGCAATGGCATTTAATATGAGGTACTGTCTGAATTTGGTCACATTTACACAGGCACTTTTCCGGTGGCAGGCGGGACCCAAAACCACGCCCCACAGCCAAGCCATGTAACAACAAACGAAGCCTATAGTTACAGTTATTCGTTCGTATTTTATTCTGTTATGGGTTAGGCTCGAATGTTGCTTGGTGTATAACTTATTTTTTATATTTTTCGGACTTCTGAACAAATTCTTATATGCTTTCTACGGGCCCGTAGCCAGGGGGGTTCGGGGGGTTCGAAAGAACCGCCCCTTTTGCTTGGAAAAGGTCCACTCTGGGTGAAATTTGACCTAGCTACATGGAAGTTTTTATGGAAAAAGGTCCACTTTTTCAGAAAAAGAACCTCCCCCCCTTTTGAAATTGCTGGCTACGGGCCTGTTTCTATGTCTTTTTCCAAAGCGTTCCCGCTCAACACCACTGCGCATATATTACACGCAGAACTTTTGTGAATGGTATTGCAAAGATACCATGTATAAAAAATGGGTCGTCCAGCATTACGGAGCGGCCTTGAACGATTTTGGACATTAATTTGCGTTTAGCTTCCTTTACCCTCGCTTTCGTCGACGTGGAGATTTTTCAATGAGACGAAGCCCTTTATGTGGTGGTCTGCACACCCAACGCTGCTTTAATTAAAGAACGGTACACTACTTCAACTACATGTAATGCACCTTCGACCATTGACAGTGCTTTTGCAGAAAATATTTAACTTTGTTCTTCGATGAAAATCGTTTTAAGTTATAGTTTAACCAGGGAATGAAATGTAACCTTTATTTTATATCACTCAGTCTTTTTATATTTGAGAAAAATAAATGATAAATATATTAATATTTCTCAAATCAATTTTCTCTGTTCCCATGCCTCCATATATCTTTTTTTATTATATCTTTATGACTGAAACAAATGACACTCAATCACAAAATTCCGGTTTGGGCTAAGGATACTCGATAAACTTTGCTTGACGTCATAATCTTTATAACGTTACAAATAACAGGCCTTGAGGGGTAGTATCTAGACCGTGGAAAAACAGCCACATCCTTATCCATCCCAATATTCTTAAGAATATTTTGTTGTTATTTTATTGTTAGATAAATTTTATTGTCATTGAGGTCAGTAAATGGGACGGAATCGATAACAGCCCAGACAGTGAGGACGAATATAAGAATGGACCCACCGGGCCGAGTAACGCGCTGACAAAAGATCGGGAAAATCTGATCTCTCTAGTTTCGAGTTTCTTCAGAAAATGTATAGAGGTTCAATTTCTTTTAAACGTTCGCTCTCCAGGTGAAAGAGATATTCTAATTTATTGGAAGGTAATACTTAAGAGCGGCATGAGTAGCATCAACTTTGCAGCGATTCTTTAGAAAATGGCAATGACAACTAGGACGGAAGTGTTTAACTTTAAAACGCACTATTAATTCCCCTGGAACCAATCCCTCTCCTGATTTATAGTGGACTGAAAAATGCACCGTTCCAATCCAGTTACTGCCCCCTTTTATCGGTTTTCTTGGATTTCGTTTTTGAACAGTGTTTTTTTCTTGTTTTTTTTTTTTTTTTTTTTTTTTTTTTTTTTTTTTTTTTTTTTGGGGGGGGGGGGTCAAATGGTCCCCTCTTGAAGATAGAATTTTCACTAGCTGAATCATAGTTCTAAACCGTACCAAATGGCACCGTTCTCCCTCTAAAATATTAAAATTTTACGGGGCACTTCACCAGGCCCCGAACTCCACGTCAAGGAGAGGGGGGGGGAAGGATCGGCTTCGCATCTGCGGAACCCCTTCAAATAATCCTGGATCTGCTCCTGTTTGAAGTAAGTGTTATTTTCAAATAAAGACATTTGTAGCAACTGCGTCTGTACTGTAACTATGATCAAATAAGCACTATACCGCCTCATTAAATGTTTTGTCTTAATGTAAGCGCCCATCAACCATAATGTTCAGGTGCTGAGTAATTCCATTTTAATTCTAAAGAATTTTATAATGACTTTAAATGTGAAGGCTATGTCCTTGGTCAAGGGGGGTGGTCACCTTTGACCACCGAGGAACATTAAGTACCTCTACATCGGACGTCTCTGAATAAAATAAGATTTAAATAATGATTAAAAATACATAAACATCGGTCTTATCTTAATTTATAAAGAATACCATTTAGTGGAGCGGACGCATCACGTGTGGTCGACCCCAAATCAAGTTCATTCGAGATAATCTAAGACTGCATTCCCACAGCTTTTAGATCGATCTATCCCTGAGGGGAGTCTCAATAGATTACTGTCAGCTTAGCCGGCTTAAATGTCTGTCCCGCCTTCTAAAAGTTGTAAAGGGGTAATTAACTTCCGTGCGAGCTCAGCTGACAGCGATTTAGCGTGAACCCCCTGGGAGTTAGGTCGATCCAGATGGGGATGCAGTCTAAAACTATGGGAATGCAGTCTAAAACTGGTCTATCTGTACAGCGTGAATGAAAGCATCATCCTATTTTTTAAAATACCGCCCACATTTCTTACATATCCCTAGAAAAATTGATAAACAAGAAATTAAAAGATGTACGGAGAGAAGATAAATCCTGTCAGTTTTTATTTATTGCACAACTGTAATTGCTGCCTTTTTTACTCTTTTACTCCCCGCTAAAAACTCCCCGGAATCTCGTTTGATTTCACGCTAAATCGCGAGACTTAAGGCTATCTTAGATGAGGAACTGATGACGAAGTCTTATATTTATTACAAATTGTCGAATCTTCTATGTATCGGCGAGCCAGTCTGTTGATGTACAATTCTAAACGGATGGAGCACATACTAGTACGGTTGTTTTAACACTATAAAGCGCAAGTAGCAATAACATTCATTTATTGCCCTAAGGTGCATAAGAACGCATTCAGCACAGTGGACTAACTAGTCCGAGGGTCAAATATGGCCGACCCACTTGAATACTTTCCCACGGGGAATCTTTTCAGTGTCTATTAGCGGATTACATGGCAATATTTTTAGTAGATCGCCACATTTGGGCCTCGGACTAGTCAGTCCCCTATTCTGAATGTGCTCTAAGTGTTAAACAGGGACAAATTGTTCTCAGCTCTTCTGCATTCAAAATATTCCCTAGCAGGAGGGCTCTGATACAGGCATCTCAGAACTGGAGGTCTTTGGCGTGGTTTCTCCGTCTATTTCAGGTTTAGCGGAGTTATAACTTGACTCAACATTCCCATCGGTCTTATCGTTCTCTTGTTTCTGACAAAGGTTTGTTCCGGAGCTGTTGCCTGAAGGGTTTTGAGAAGAGGAAGCCTCTTGAATGGATACACGCTCCAATTTCTTCCTAGCATTGGCGTCAATGGAGCGCTTGCGCATTGTCTTATTGACGTATCGTGCAGTCAGTAGAAAGAATATAAAACATATTGTTAGAAGTGCCATTAACAGTAGCAGGTAGTAATCCGCTCGGCCTAGATGTTTTAATTGTTGCACGTCTTCGAAGCTGATCCAATCTGAAGAAAACCAACAGTTTCATTCAATACAAGTAAAAAATCTTTAAATGAACAGTTCATATTCTTGCTGTCTTAATCTTTATATGATTAAAGAAAAAAGCCTAAAGAGACGCCATAGTAATTGTTTAGTTTGGGAATCACTACCCACGTTTATTAGTGTGTATTCGTGTCAGCGTCCTCCGTCAGAGGGGCATTAGAAGCAAAGGATGTATATCTACTCAGAATACTGAGACATTGTCAGGTATTATTTCATACCTTTTTCGTACTTATTCACAAACGCGAGAACCCCAAATGCTGCAAAGTACCCCAGTCCAGTCGCGGTCCAGAAGAGGCCGAGTGCCGTACACCTTAGGCCTCTAGGAGCCCCCAAGAACGCCATCTCCATCCCTAGTGAGAGAAATAAAACTTTGTACCAAATAACTTAGAGCGCGTTCAGAACAGCGGGCTAACTGATCAGCGGATCAAATATCAGCAACCCACTTGAATGCTTGTTGTGTAATCTTTGAGGGAAATCTATTCAGTGACTAATTGGGAATTAAGCTTTTTAAAGGGTCGCCATATTTGATCCGCGGATCTATAAGGTCGCTGTTCTAAATGTACTCCAGTAGTAAGTGGTTATCTGGGAAAAGTTTTTCTATAAAAAGTATTTCCACAAACAAAACTAAAATGTAGGTAAAAGAACATGCAAAAAACTGGAAGCAGAAGAGTGTGTATTGCTCGTTTCAGAAATCTACAAGTGTATAATTTTAAACTGAATTACCTAATATCAAGCAAATGGCTGAGTATGAAAGGTATGAAAAGTATAGCCATAACTCAGCCATCCGTGAATTAATAAAATGTACTTGCAACAGACAATCTTGAAATTTGAGATCACCATATATAATTAAACGTTGATATTTTCGCTTCAAGTTAAAACAAAAATAAGAAGTCTACTATATGTAAAAAAAATCCGTCTCACCTGAAACAAGCGTCATGATTTCCCCCGCGCCAACAAGAGCATACTGAGGAAGAAGAATGAAAACTGACAGGGATGCGTTCCCGTTGTGGTCCTTGAAGTCTGCCTTCCGAGCTGTCTCCATGTTAATAGCGAGAAAAGCTGATATCACGGCACAGGCAACACCTATTCCTGAAACGTTGGAATAAAATGGCAAAAACAGTTAATTGATGAGCATTCCTTGTGTGCTTCAGAAATGTGCAACAGTGGCTGATTTCATATTGGATTATTACATAACAAAATGGCTAAACAATTGATTAATAAGTATGGCGGGGGATGATGCACAAATTCAAGCGTCTACAGATAATTGAAAAATCCATTGTGTTAGGTGTGGCACTTAACTGGCGATTGTGTTAGGTGTGCCATATTCCTGAAGACTGTGCTGCGTGTACCAGTTTACAGAGGATTTCATTTTTAAGCCCCCTTTACACTGGGCAGCGTCCTTTCTGCGTAGTACGGCCCTGTTTGAAGAGTTAAAAAAAAACAATAATACTTTACGTGCAGACAACTGACCGATCATTTAGCATTCATTTTGAAACCAAAGCGATGCTTGTGCCTCCTTTTTAAGACCACAGCGATGCCTGATTCATGGTTGCACAAAGGAAACAGAAAGGACGGCGTCCGCTGTAAATGGGTTTTTAGGAGCTCAAGTTGTTTGCGGACTTCATTGTGATAGTTTTGCTACTTGGGTGGGCCGTAGGTTGCTCTTTTGTGTTTGGAGTCTGTACATGTATTGTGCAAGGCAAATTAATCTACATGGGGGGTCCCCATGTAGATCAAAGATAGAGAGAAAAAACAACTAAACTTGAAACAAAAATTCGGTTACCCATGCGTGAGAAAAGATCCACCTTCAACTTTCGCCATCGCAATTTGGATTTAAACAAGACAAGAGCTACTATTGTTAAAACGATGACAGTAATGTCATTGAAACTTGTTAAAAAGGTGGAAGAGACCAGGATGTTGGAAGGAGAAAGCAGGAGTGTTGCCTGAAGTGAATATGTTGTCAGCATCTGAAAATAAAGATGAAACATCTATTACATCCAACTGAAAATGAATTCTAATTATGATAAATTATCCGTTGGAATTCAATGCCATTTCACTTTATGTTACAGTTCAAGGTGTTACTTCTACATGTAGCATCGAAAAATTTGAATTTGTAGTTTTTGTGACGACCCTGTTGTGCTATTTTCCAAAAAAAAAAAAAAAAAAAAAAAAAAAAAAAAACCCACACATTTTCAGCCATAATCATTTTAAATGTTAATCTATCCTTTATTTTTATATACTATATTATATGTACAAGATCTACCGGGGGGTAGTATTGGAAAACTTTATGAAATATGACTACAAGACATGAGGTTGATTAAAAGCGAAGGATAAAGTGCAACTGGTAGGCCCTGAATGTGTCAGAACGGTTAAAATGTAACTGCAATTAATATTTTTATACCTGTGAATAGATAATACTAAAGGAGAAAACGGAGGAGTTCACAAGAATTAAAGTGACCAGTCGTTTAAAACTACTGGCAGCGCCCTCTCTTCTACGCCGTCTCTGGCCTGTCACATGTCTTTGGCGGTCCTTGGATGACCGCCGCCAACTTTTTATCAATATCCAAACCTCTCCACATGTGGTTAACCCTAGATGTGCGGACAAATATTTAAATATTATGTATTTTATTTTGTCTAGCGTTGTTGAAGGTATACAAAAATGTAAAAGCGTTCTTTTTCAATGTTTTAGTCTCATTACATTGTTATTTTTCTATAAATTTTATGAATTTTGATTTCTTTAACTCTTGTATTTTTTGTTACTGAATGTCCATGTTTAAAAACATAAGCAGAAAGTTACATGTATGTGATGTCATTACATTCTAAAATTAGTTAAATATATACTCATTTATAACAGATTTCAGTATGCTAAAAAATCTAACATTAAAACATATCATAATTACCTTCTATTTTCTTTTCTATTTTATAGCGTCTCAGTCCAACCAAATATAACAGCAGAGCGGCCAAAGTGGCTGCAAGAGCGGGCCAAAACTGTCCATCCCCCGCAGGCCCAAAGACAAACGTCACCAGGTAGTTCACAAGAAGGGCGCCACAGTTACGTAACAAGTAGAACCTGAATTCAGATAGTATTGAAACTGATCTTGTTGTTACTTTTAATATGTCATATTACAAAAGTATCTTCGCAGGCCCGTAGCTACATGTACCTCCGTAGCAACTGCAAAAGGGGGTTCTATTTCGGAAAATGTGGACCTTTTGTTATGAAAACTTAGTGTGCCTAGATCAAATTTTTCCAGAGTGGACCTTTTCCAAGCAAAAAAGAGGGTTCTTTCGACCCCCCCAAACCCCCTTTGGCAACGGGACTGCTTCTGTTATATGTCTCTACGTACACCATTTGGAAATTGGAAGACTGAAAAATACTGTAAGGTATTGCAGAACTGTAATAAATAATATCAAGGATGTTCATTTTGCAATTTTGCAGTATTCTGATGCCTTAGCTAATTTTTTTATCTGTCATATTTTTCAGGGATGGGGTTGGCCTGCCATTTTGGTTTAAAATAAAGGGGAAGGTCACTGCCTATTCCCTATGACCAGCTACATGTAGGTCCAAACTTGAAACTAGAAAGACAGGTCTTCGCTAAGTAATCCCAATCCTGCTTATTGGTTAACTGTAATTACAAAAAAACAATATTAACTGGTCTCAACCAAAATTTAGGTAAACCAAGTTCTGACTTATCCTGAATTTTTTTGCACATAAAAATTTGAGTTATTATCGCACATGTCGGTGGTAATAATGATTACATAGACCCATTCAGAACAGTGGAATAGCTAGTCAGAGGGTCAAATATGTCCGACCCAATTGAATACTTCCCCACTGGAGTTCAGTGTCTATTAGCAAATTAGACAGCAAGCTTTGTTGTGGGTCGCCATATTTGACGCTCGGACTAGTTAGTCCCTTATTCAATGATAACTTACATAAGCATCACTAGTTCACAGTTGTACTCGTTCACAGTCAGCTGCGTTGCTCCCAAAATTGCCAGTGTGGGTGACACACACGCCTCCGCCAACACGACAAACGCCACGGAGGCCGTCGCTAGCGACTTCTTGCTGGTTTTCTAAAAAAAAGAGTATCAATTAATTCCTTGAGTGTTACTCACAGACGACAATTTGAGCGCATTTAGAACATAGACCGGCGGACCTACTGATTCGCGGACTAAATATGGCCGACCCATCATAAAGGGAAGCCGCTTAATCTCCTTGTGGTCTCACCACCTCTACACGCGCCATTAAACGGATTAAATTTCGACTCCGAGGTTTTATTACTAGGCCCTCGCAGGGACGGCGCTTGTGGAGGCAGGAAGACCATCACCTACCGAATCAGCTAGGGGTAAAGATAATTACCCCCTAACAGTTTTACTAGGCGTGACAGACGTTTAAGCCGGTTACTTTGATAGCAATTTAGTGAGACTCCCTAGGGAGATAGATCGATCCAAATATCTGTGGGAATGGGCCCTAAGAGTATATGAGAGGAGGACTATACACTTTCAAGATAAGACAGTAGTTTTCTCAGAGACATGACTAAACTTCAGGGAGATGTAAGTTCTAAAATTAAGTTCCATGCATGCTCAAGATTCCCACACCAACCTGTGAATCCACTGTAGATATCTCCAACATCATGGCGCCTACAATGTATCATCAAACGTCATGTAAATGAAAGATAGACTTAATGCGCAGGCGATTTTTCTTTGTCGTTTAAAGTGTTCTTTTATTTCATATTGAAATGTTTTTACTATAAAACATCCGATATATATACTTTGTTATCACCGACTTAATTCATGTGCGTGAAATTGCAATTTATACAGAGACAAAAAGAAAATAATGTAATGCATATATAGAATCATGTTAGGGGTAGTTTTTAAAACGTTTCTATATACAGTGGTTTTTAATACAAACTAGCATGTCCAACAGACAAAGGTTGGCATGTAGTGCAAAAGCGTTAGGTTCTTAGACCCCATTCCCAGAGCTTAGATCGATCTACTTTAGATCGACCTAACTCCCTGGGGGTTCACGCTAAATAGCTGTCAGCCGAGTTGGCACGAAAGTTAATTACCCCCTTACAGCTTGTAGTAGGCGGGACGGACATTTAAGCTGGATTATCTGACAGTAATCTAGTGAGACTCCCCGCGGGGATAGATCGATCTAAAAGCTCTGGGAATACGCCCTTAGTCTGAAATATCTGCTTAACTAAGTATAGACATTTATCTCTAATCTTATGATTGCCCCACTTTAATGTTACATGAGTATGTCGAGTGTTTCCCGAGCTGTGGGTTATCTAACATTGCCTATTGTTTCAACTAGGCCTACTCACTGGACACCTGCTTCAAGTTACACATTTTGAGTGAAGAAATGCGGATATATCTTATCACAAACTCTAATATGCTACCACATTAACTGCCGTTATATTATGTTCTTGGTCAATTGCCTGTGTGCACGTTAAGTCAGTTTAAGTAGCTTTTCAAACTAAATGGCTTCTGATATATGGTATAGAGTATATTACATGTATTTCTCGCTACTGCATTTCAACCGTATTTCATCCATCGTTGTTCCATGTAAAAGAAGAAGAAAAAAACAAGCAAGTACATGAATTAACAACTTAAAGTGGTAATAGAATATGAAAAAAATACATGTCCCACTTACCAAGTAAATAGAAGGTAAATCCCACCCCCAGTGTTTTGCGTTTCCCCAGCAAGACATCAGCGATAATTCCTCCGAAGAGCGCAGCGCACTGACCAAAACCTGAAAAGGATAACAACTGTTCATTTTGGACAAAAAATGAATTTTTCTGTGGTAAACGACAATTTTCCCTTACTCACCAATGGTAAATGAATCCATACTTACAACCAAATTTAGTACCTGTTTTTTTACTAAAAGGTTTTTTTGTATTAATCTCTTAAGAGATTATTTCAGAGGGAAGCAATCTATGGAAGACACGTGGTCGGATGACAAGCACAGATTTCAGAATAATTGCTATCAATGCCGTTTTGGAGAAAAACAGAATAGATTATATTTGTATGAGTTGTTTACAATGTATTTATTGTGAAATATAGATCTCTGTCGTATATGAAGAAAATAACAGTTAATGTATCACTGCATATGTGAAGTCGTCCCAGCAAACTGAAATCTCATCATTTACTTAGCTGTATCAAACAGCACACAGCCGTAGATAGTTGATTTTTCTGGGGCCATAGCAATAGTCCCAGGCCCGTAGCCAGCGGGGGTTCGGGAGGTTCAAAAGAACCACCTCTTTTGCTGGGAAAAGGTCCACTCTGGGTAAAATTTGGTCAAGGTACATTAAGATTTTATGGAAAAAGGTCCATTTTTTTTTCAGAAAAAGAACCCCTCCCCTTTTGAAATTGCTGGCTACGGGCCTGAGTCCGAAGGTTCAATAGTCAAAATGTTCATTGGTCTGAATGTTCACTATAGAACCTTCGGACCAGTGAACCCTTGATTAAAAAACTGCTGAACATGTTACCACTTTTTCGGACCAATGGACCTTCGGACTGTCGAGACCCCCCTTTCAAACTGAGAGCACTTGAAAAAAAGACTTTATGGATTGTTAACTGATAAAAATATTCCTATGGCACATGCATGTGGCTTTATGAGTCTATCCCTGCATACAAATGAGACGCAATGCGTACTTTCACTTTCATACAGCAATGTTACTGCGGTCAATAAATGATATAAGACACCCTAATCTAAGTAAATTTTATACTGATTTATTGTACTAATACACACACACGTACTCACCAACAAGCAGCATTCTCTCGAGCCACGCATCATCCATAGTTGATTTCAAATCCTCATGCCAGTATCCGACCATGTTTTTAACGACGCTGAAATAGGCCACATATTGAAAGAAAGTTAAAATCAAGATTATGATGACCGCGGACGCTCCGCCACGATTATTTGCGTTGCGAAGCAGATGCTCTTTTTCGTCTTGCGTATCCGTCGATTGGACGTTCATGTCAACATCTGACGACTGCTTCATTCTGATTTCTCTACAACGGCGATGAGATACGTTAGGACGGTCTTTACCTCAAAGCAAACGTCATGGTTTCATCTTTCCTCCGCCGCGAACTCTGTTAATTTACAGGTTAATTCATCACTTCCTTGTCAACAGTTGGCCGAAGGTTTAAGAAGTCTAAGGCCGCCCTAAAAAACAGCTCTTCATTTAAAAGCTTGTATCTTAACATGGACCAGAGTAATTCCCGTAACTAAGTCTCGTAAAAACGTTTTCCTGGTTCGCATAGCTGGAAACTAGGTCAAGGTGTATCTATAAATAGTACGTTATCGACCATTAAAGAGCAAATGTGTGGTTGTTGCGTACTATAGGACGGACGAACCTGTGACATCTCCCTTTGCGTTTATTTTGATAATTAAGATACTGACAGAGTAAAAAAAATAGAAAAATGATGAGGACCACAGATAGGACAGCGAGATGGGGGTGGCGATTAAGAATCCGTTTTTCTCTACACTCCGTGGATGTTTTAACTTGACGCTAAGCAAAAATTATCGAGTGTATGTACCATTGATGTGCTGGTGTCGACTTGGGGATTTTCTCTACTGTGGGTGAAGGGTTGATTTCTTTTTAGAGTAGCCATTCCACGGAGAGTTATTTATTTATTTATTTATTTATTTTTACTTATTCATCCATTCATTCATTTATTCATTTACAAGCAATATGTAGCATATGAGCCAGAACCTTGTGGGCCTAGCTGGTAGTGAGGTAGTTCTTTCTTTTCTGTCATTTTATTTTACAAAGAGTTTGGCGATTGTTTAATTCCCCCAGATTATTTAATTCTCCCGGAACATAGATTGGGTCCTAGCGCACATCAGCGGTTGATGAAGTGAATGTACATGTACAATACACACAAGGTAGATGAAGACTTCACATTTGCTGATCCATTCAATAAAGGAGGTTAGCAAAAATGTTATCAATCTTTAATTTTTCCTAAAAAAATGAAATACACGATGCAGCCCATTATTCAATGGTACTGAGCATTTTCAAGGGTTTTAATGTGTTCTTTTCTGGCGAAGGCAGAGGAAGATGTGGGGAGGGGGGGTGGTGGTGCTGAGTCAAGAATTTTTCTTGGGGTCCGCCTATGCCAGATATGTTTATACGTATAATGATAATAATTCACATTTAAATCCTGCTAGAAATAGCACATTGTACTAGAGCCGTGATTATATTTCACGGGCGGATGTATAAATATAAAGTATATAAAAATTGTGCATTGCAATATAAAGATAATGCAGTCTAAACTATAGCCGCGTACGTGGTTGGTCATGTTTTCACTTTTCTTTGAGAAAACATCTTTCTATACAGCATTGTGTTTTACTGTTTCTCCCTTTGAGAATGTATTTCATTGGCTTGCACAGTAAGGACAAATTGCATTGGGATAAATGATTGACGGTTTACTAATCATTCCGATATTTCTGATAGCAGAGATAATGCATATCACTGTTCACGGATGATAATATTTAGCTGATACTCTACATGTAGTTCAGCTAAATACATGTATGGTACAACATACACACATACATATGGAGTGAATGAAATAAGTCAAAGCAGTCATCGAATCAGGTAGAATTTAAACAGACTGGATCAATGGGAGTCAAATTTCGGGTGTTAAATTTAGATGCAAATTATTGAGCAGAATCCATCGAGGACTATCTTCAGAGCTATGGAGTCGTCTGAAATTTTAGACCATGACGACACAGTAAGAGAGAGTTACTCTGATTCCAGTTTTGAGAACGTGCCTCTAGTGTTGTCATGGCAACGAACCAATCTTCTTCTCAGTAGCGAGACCGCCAGAACTGTGCTTATAATACTGGTGGCCTCCATCTTGGAATCCGTCGCCTTTTCTGCGGGCCAGGATAGGTTCATCACTTTCTACCAAAGTTTCAGTGAAAATGAAACTAAATCTGATGGAATCAGATACCATTTCTTAAGTTTAGGTATGTCAGATTTTGATAAAAAAGGGTGTAATGAAGTTGTAGCATTACGGAACATTCAACAGATTGTTGAAAATTCGAATTGTGTAGGTTTACCGATAAAATGAAGGTTTATCTGCTCACTAATCATTAACTGCCATTTTGAATGCCTGATACAGGGTATGAAATCGATATTAAGGCCTTCATTAGTGTCATTCAATGATTTTCCCTTCTGAATTTTGATTTATAATATTTAAAGCATCACTTACAAGTGCATGCAATTCTTTATTCCCATTGAGTGTATGAAGATTATTTAGTGATAGCCACCTCTCACGGGTCTCAACCACACTATTTTTTAGAACTTAAAGAAGGACAGCAGGTTGGAGATTTTATCTTAAATTAAAGGTCTTAGCTGTTTTATTCCCGTTGCATTCATTTAATGTATCTTCATAGCATCTAATTATACTTGAAGCACAGCTTCAAGTTCATTGTGTGACGTAATATTGGGATTTTTGGAGAAAAAAACATCATTTTCGATTTCCGGATGTTCTCAAGCACCTTGACAGCTATAAACATGCTTTTAATGGTATTATGACACTTGAACAAAGTACTACAAAAGGGATTCGGGATTTTCCTTTAAAGACTTACTGTTGAGTTCATCTGTAAAAACGTGATTTTAGCCCTATTTGAGTAGCCCCCCTTACAAAATGCACGCCAAATTAACTTTCAATACTTTCGGTCAAAGGTAATAGGTACGTTTCTGCTTTGAACAGTGTTTTACATTGTAGCTAGAGCGTATTCAGATCAACTTGATCCGCGGCCTAACAGATCTGCGGACTAAATATGGCCAATGGCTTAGAATGCATACCCCGAGATTTCGAACGATCCGGAGATTTAGATTTAGATCGATCCAACTCCCTGGGGGGTTCACGCTAAATTGCAGTCAGCCGAGCGCGCACCATAGTTAATTACTCCCTTACAGCTTTTAGTAGGCGGGACAGACACTTAAGCCGGTCCAAGCTGACAGTAATCTAGTAAGACTCCCCACAGGGATAGATCGATCTCAAATCTATGGGAATGGGGTCTTAAAAGCAGCGCAGCCTAATTCCATGACGGCCTCCCTCCACACACGCCTTGCTAAGATTCAATGGGTTTAATGGCTTGTGTGGAGGCGGGGACACCATCAGGGCATTTAGCGGCCCTGCTTTTAAGTTCGATCGGCCATATTTAGTCCTGGGATCAGTTAGTCCGCGGGTCCTCTGCTCTGATGCTCTGAATGCGCTCTCACACTTACATTTCTTCTAGGTGCGAGCTACTGCCTCAGTGCCCTGATCGGGTTGGTTGTGGACAGCATTCTTGGTCCATATGTAACCTGTGTTCTCCTTTATCTGGTGTATATTATAGGTGAGATTAACTCTGAACAAGAACTTTTTTCTCTTTGCCAACGAGTTCACAGTATGTGGTCCCGTTATCTACATGTATAGTTAGACCCCATTCCCAGAGATTTGATCGGGGTTCACGCTAAATAGCTGTCAAGCGAGCGGGCACGTAAGTTAATTACCCCCTTACAGCTTGTAGTAGGCGGGACGGACATTTAAGCCAGATTATCTGACAGTAATCTAGTGAGACTCTCCACGGGGATAGATCGATTTAAAATCTATGGGAATGCGCCCTTAGTCTGTTACCAACATTATGTCGGAATATGATGTAATTTCAGGATAGGTCCAAATGGGCTCAATTTTGGCAGTGAACCATTTATCAATAAATGGTTAATTATTAGTTAATTATTTATAATGGCGGAAGTGTACGCTCTTTGAACGATTTTCTAGTTTTATATTATTTCAAAATATTTTTCTCAGAGGCGCACAGACATTTGCGTTAATTAAGGTCTTTAAAAAGCAGCGTGAATGAGACTTAATGAATCTTGATATAGACGAACAATTAAAAAATGAATCTTGATATAGACGTACAATCAAAACAAAACAAAACAAAACTGTGTACCAAGTATGTTTATTCAATCTTTTTAAATGCGGACATGTTTTGTCATAGTATTGATGTCCCGTTTACATTTGCAGGTATGGTTTTGCTGGAGTTTGCACCGGGAGCGGTAAGGCTATTTAGAAACTTTACTTCATGTGGTTATATCAACCTTTCTTTATAGTATCTCTTACTTCATACTTAACCTCGAAAAGCTCGGTACTTTATACCCCGTATATGTAAAACATAGAAAGTTTTGCCTACTTTACAGGTATTATTTATAACGATATTATATATGACACTGAGTTTCAAACACTGGAGTTGCAAAGAACCTCTCGTACCTGTCGTTATTTGGGGACATAGCGATTTCAGTATTTCTTGATTACATATTTTAATTTTCATGAAAATTAATTTTCATCAATTCTACAAATAATCTCTAAGTCTCAGTTTGGCTAAATGTCACAGAGTCTAAAAAATCACAACAAATCTTGATTCCTGTTCACAATCACTGCCTCTTGTGTCCCTATAATTACATTTTTTGTTTCAGCATGGAGACAAGACGACGATGATGGTGGTCGGGCTGATATTTACAAGCATAGGTTTCGCAGGCATTGAGACTATCCTGCCGATATACGGAGCCGATCAGATACAGCAGCACCTAAAAGGCGTATATATTCACTGGTAAAGTCGACATGCGTGTGTCTGTGTATGTGTGTGTGTTCGCGCGCGCGCGCGAACGTATGTTGATGCGTGCGTGTATGTGTTTGTGTGGGCATACGTGTGTGTGTGTGTGTTTGTGTGTGCACGTACGTGTGCGTGTGTATGTGTGTGTACGTATGCATGTGTGTGTGCGTGTGTGTGTGTGTGTATGCGTGCTTGTGTTTGTGGCATAGCGTTAGGTGAGACAATGCATATTACCAAAATGTCGTTCGGATCCCACGGATTTTGTCAGGGCAGTAGCAGTTAGCAGTTGGTCATATTTTTATATTTTGTTTGACAAATACATGTGAACTTCTGAATGTGTATTTACTATGTATTACCCGCCAAAGCTGATGGAAAATATTCATTTGTTTCATTTTTTATTCAGCGAAAGTCAGCTGCAGTTAGTATATGGCATAATGTTTTTTTTTTTCACTGAAATCTGAATTTACGTACAGTGCCAACGTGTTTCAATATTGTTTCGTTCCAGGATTTACCTTGGACAAAATCTGGGGATAGTAATTTATAACATAATGAGCATCCTGGTGAATTTACTGGGCGACAAGAAACTCTTCGAACAGATTCTTCCCGGCACCATTGGCATTGTCCTCTCTTTCCTGGTTTTTCTCTCAGGGTCCAAGTGGTATTCAAACAGTAAACTGAAAAGTAAGACTGATTGCGTTAGATGTGACGTGGATTGCTTTATTGGTTGTGCTGGGTGTGAACACGTTCTTTTTTAACCCCTTTGACCATCTTAGTGTTCACATTTGGCTTACTTTTTACGATATTCCTCTTTTTTTTGCTACGACATTCCTCTTTTTTGTTGTCACCTGGGGAAATTAGCAAGTAACAATTGTTCTGAAATCGTCCACAACAACACTTTAAAATCAAGCAATTTTTAAAGAGGTATAATGTACAAGTGCCAATGTAGTGTTAAAGGCATGTATGTCACTTTCTGTCTCCCCAAAAACTTAAGCGAAAATATAAGTGAAGGACGAAGAAAAATATGGTATTCGAAATTTGGCCTTTTATTGAACGGTTCCTCTAGTAAAAGAATAGTGTAAAGTTATTATATAGCATTAGACAATGTTGAGTTAATTAAAATTACGTTATGTTATAGTATGAATGATAAATAGCTAAACAAATAGTGCACACATTTTCATTTGTCGGATTGCAAAGAACTTCTCTTTGTTGAACCAGGTGATCGGTTACTGGAGGTTGGCAAGGCCCTTGCGTACAGGTGTGGTCTCCGCCGAAGACCCTCGAATTGGAAGTCTTCCAACAGCTCATATTATGTGCGACAGAAAAAGAATATATCCATTGCAAAACAGCTTATGCGGATAGTTTTAGTGAATTCGTCTGTGTTTGGATTCAGCACCATTGACGCCAAGGTACGTGACTTCCATAAAATATATGTACCGGGTATATACAGGGTGCTTACGGAGACGATTAGGATACCGATCTAAATAAGGACTGGTGTATATTGCACGAACATCTTTGACTGGGTTCCCGTTCCTAGATCAATCTAAAAAGATCGATCCATCTCCGAGGGGTTTCTCGCTAAATTGTTTTCAGCTTAAGCAGCTTGAATGCCTGGCACGCCTACTGAAGCTGCTGCTTTAATAAATCAAATACCCCTAGCATCTTTAGTAAGCGTGACAGACATCTAAGCCGCTTAAGTTGATTGCAATTTAGCAAAAATCCCCTCAGAGATAGATTTATCCACAATTAGTACAATAGGGCCTGGGAATGGTCCGAGGGACTTATGAAACAACATACTACAAGTCGGGATGAGGGGTCGAGGAAAGACAAGTGACGGATGTGACTCTTTTGTCTCTCGCTTCGTTTTGTAAAGATATAAAAAGCAGACTGCAATTTTAGTATAATAGTAGGGTACAAGGACGAGGAATGTGCTTGTTTCTTTTTTCTCGTTTTACTTGTCAAACTGTCTTTTGGTTAGGGAGTAATGCCCAGCAAACTTAACACGTCACGTTCAGATCACGTGGCTAGACGTTGCTATGACGTTATAATGTGGTAACAACGTGCTAGCCACGTGATCCGAACGTGAGGTGTTTGCTGGGTGGATACATCCGAAAGTGGATATATCCACTCACCATCCATTCACTTTACCCTCTCGAACCCCCTGATCCGCCAATGTAATGTACCAACCACTATCACGCCCTTCTTTCAAATGTATCAGGAAAAAGCATGTCATCCTTAAATTGTAAGATTTGTTGAGGTTATGTGTAAAGAATGAACAAGTATAACGATCATTTTTCAAAATAGGTTTCGAACGCTTATTACGTCCAGCAAGGCGGATTAAACTCTGTTGTGGAGGGTGCAGATCTGACCAATGACTATCCAGTAATGTATTATCTGCTGTATTCTGCGGAGTTGGCCGCCATTATTATCGTGATCCCCGTGTTGGTGATTTGCATCTATCCGGCTCTTTACAGGAGAGGATACATGATCAAATATTTTCCACGGATGAGTAAGTAATGCAATGGGCGATTCAGATTGTGATAGGTGTGCTGTTCAGTTGTGTTTGGGTGTGACGCAGCTGTTCAACCTTGCTGTGGCCAGCTTATGCTGGTGCAAAACACGTGTTATTAACCATGATTAGATTCACGCTAACCACGCCTGTCACACACACACACACAAAGTTGTTTTTGTCAGATTTATTAACCACAGGTCATTGGAACCAAGACTGAAAGGATTTTTTTAAAGATATTGTTGAAATGACTTAAAACAACCACTTATTCCAAACTGTATCTCTGCTCTCAGTTCACATTAATAATGTGTGATAAGTTTAATGACATGCTTACAACGGCCTTTTTTGTCCTGCAGGTTTAGGGCTATTCTTTGCGGCGCTGTCTATTGTGGCTGCTGTAATCCTAGAATACCACAGGCAGCAAGACTGTCAACAAAACAACGGCAATGCCACCGTCAGTGCCTTCTGGCAGGTACCGCAGTACTTTGTGCTGGGGGTGGGGGAGAGCCTGACGTATGTGACAGGTATGACGTGTTCCCTCGAGATTGGCCTATTTCCAACAAACCACGTGACGTCATTTTGAATTTCCCCTGGTGGGAAAATGATCAGAATAAACCCAGACCCTTAGTGCTAATTTTATCTAATTTAAATTATAAAATACTGTAGATCACACTCAGTGACATCTGGCGGTAAATGTGCATTTTGGCTTTTTTATTCATTCAAATAGTGTTTTTTTTTAAGTAAAAAATGGTGGACGCATGGGATAAAGCTATTACGGATGTTCACAATTTGATTGTTTTTTTAATGTGGACGCCGAGCACACGTATCTACGATGAATTAACCAAAAAAAAACGTGTGCAGGAATTGATGCATGAACTTTTTGTAACACAGTGAGAAATTGAAAAGAAATTTAATTAAAAAAACAACGCCTGTTTGTAAAAATGTCATTAAAAGAACAACTTTTTCAATATTTGCTGTTTTTCCAGGGATCGAGTACGCCTACCTGGAGACCCCCCGTGGTCTGCGGTACCTGGCTATGGGGCTGTACAACCTGGCGTACGGCTTGGGCGTCCTGGCAGCGGTACTGATTACCGTGATCGTCACTAAATACAGACCAGGTAACGGTACATGTTTATCACTCTCTACCAGGGACACAAAGAAATGGTTTTCTCTAGATTTTCATATATATTTATCTGTTTTTTTTTTCTGCATTTTTCTGAACTGTCCTGCATTCCTTTGCTGATGAAAATGTTGTCATCACCCGGCTGGTCTATAGTAGAGGGAACATGTGTGTAGCGTGTTATGAAGACAATTTAACATTGGGTTTATATGATAATGAAATCATTACAATATACAGTAATGCAATAAACTGAATCAATTAGATTAATTTAATTAAACTTATTTTTGTATCTTATTTTACTAAATTTAATGAAATTGAATTTTGAGTTAAAGTGAAATATACAAATAGGAAGAACATTTAGATTAAAGTCTGTGAAGATATTTTTGCTTTTTGTTTATTTACAGAATGGTACCCCCAAGACCAAGCCTTGTGTCCACTGGGAAAACACGGCATCCAGAATTTTCTTCTTATTTTACTCTTCTTACTCTGCATCCTGTTGGTGTGCTTTGTCAGTGTCGCTCTCATAGTTCGGAGACAAAATCGCTCGAAGGATTCAGAGGACGATGAACACAGTGGACCTATTTATATACGGACCTCTGCCTCGTGGATGCGGAGTACATCTAAAGACGAAACGATGGTGATAGGGACGCCGTCGTATAACGGTAGTTCAAGTGACCGAACATTTTACTGAAAAAAAAAAACATATATAGCGCAAGCCTCAGTTTCATAAAAAACTGAAGTCCGTTCCCTGGCTTCGTTGTGAGTGTTGTTACACTGCTCCTGATAGGATAAGATGGGCCCATGTGACCATGCACGTGACTTTGGTGATTTTAATTAAAATTTCTTTAGCCTGGGAACCTGACTTAATTTTATTTATTTATTTATTTATTTATTTATTTATTTATTTATTTATTTATTTATTTTGTGAAACCGGGTCCTGGCCTTAATTTGTGGTCGACTATGTACATGCCGTACACAGTATGATAGCTAGTAAATACATGTACAATAATCAATTAAACCCCTAATTTCCAGAGGGACAGCAGACCACTGGTTTGTGGAACATGTATAGGACCAAGGATGCTTCTAAGAAATCATTTTTGACCCAACAGATATACATGTAGAACTTCGCTAGGAATGGACCAGAAAACTACAGGGCCTTCATATATAGGCATGGCTGGTTCTCTGATGAAGCGAAAATTTCTTCTTCATTGTAAAGGCCTTTCTTTTTTTCTATGTATAAATAAATTGCTTCAAAATGATTCAAATTAATGTTTTTCATCTACATGTATCTGTGGATCAATACAGGAGCAATATCCGACACGTCTGTCATCATATGAATATACTATCTTTTTAGAAATGAACATCTTCATAAAGTAAGAATAAATTAATAAAATAAAGTTCCATCAGAATACCGCTATGCAGCCTGTAATACGATGATTTCAGTGTGTGTTTCATTAAAAAAGAAAAAAAATGAGAACACCCCTTCCCCTTGCGGGCTCCTATAGTAACAGAAAGCATTGATTTAGCCAACTGGATTTGTTGTAAATGTGTCTTTATAATATTTGGGAGGTTAATATTGAGATAGTTTTAAGATTTTTATAGGAATCATTTTATCCATATTCCAATTAGTAGAGATATTTAAGTTACAATAATGACATTTTAAACGTCGACTGGGAGTGTGATGGCGTAGGAGGGGTTGTCTTCCAGAACGGATGTAAACAAAGATATCCCCAAACTTCGGCGTCAACGCTTCAAATATGTGAGGATGATTGTTTACAGGGGGTGACAAAAGTATTGGACCGTTTTGTTTGAAGGTGGAAAACAGCTTGGTTTGCTAGTTTTTTCTTTGTTTTATTGCAATCGGTATTTTATTGAAGACTGGTTATGTCAAGTTAATATCTTAAGGTTTACAGACCAACGTTTTTTGCCCTGCCATAACGCATGTTATTATGTCGGTATTTACGTTTTGTAGGATGGTCACGTGATCTCAATAAAACCCTGGCCCTGTGGGGTGTGGTGTTATCATCTTGGAAAATGCATTGATGATTCCTGTCCCCAAATATGTTTTCTACCGATGGTAAAAAAATGCTCGCCCCGATTGTGAATGCAAAGCTCGTGGTTCAGGTTTCTATGCTTCGACACCAGTTCACCCACCCCGTAGAAACCAATGCACCCCTAAGTCATTATTAAGTGGACTGTCTAGCTAGGAAATTCATGTTCTCAGGCATCCAAATAAGACGTGGGCGATGTTCTCCATATTCTCACTTGTCCACAAGCGTTGTTAACGGTGAACATGGTCTCAACAAAAAAAAAAAAAAAATGGCGCCAGTTCTGATCTACGGTCTATGCAATGGTTCTTGCATCCCATGTCGCTCTTCTTCGTTTGTTTAACAGGTTGATAAGTGGTTTTTTCTTGTCAACTTTCTTTGAACACTTTTTTTAGCTAACCTCAACCTGTAAATTACTCGACCAATGCAAAACTAATTCGCTGCACGGTCGAAACTTCGAAGCCTGTCCAGCATAAAAAGACACCTGTTGTCTCCGGCACTAGTCTTCTTTTTTCGGCCATTTCTTGGTGACTTACGGGCATCACCAGTCTCCTCCTACCTTCTCCAAACTCTGTATACAGTCTAACCAGGCTCACAATATCTGGTTGCTATCTGGGAGACATTTATACCCTCCCCCTCCCTCAGAAAAACAATTTCTTATCTTTCTTCATGTGTGAGCTTCCCCGCCTTCATCGCGACAGGAACCTGACAGTCAGCAGGACATTTATCGCCTGTTACGCGAGTAATAAACCACAAATCGATTTTCATGAACGGGTCGTCCCCGATGTCACATAACGCTCTATCCACACGGACGGTGCAACACTTTTGTCACCCCCTGTACTTAAGAATTATACGGTACAATTGTTGGCTTATTTGCAGTTATTCACATCCACTTTTATCGACAACATCTATAAACGCATCGTATATGTAGTTATTCATGTCCACTTTTATCGACGGAATCTATAAAACGTATATAAAGTTTTATATCTCAAACGAAGTCAAGGAGAGCACAGATGTCATTAAAATCGAGTTAAGACGCAATAAATCTCTGTACGGGGACGCTTTATGGGTATGCAGACCCATCTTGAAGACCTCTCGGACACTTTACCTGCGTCACCAGGAACACACCTTGAACTGAAGAGGATATTGACAATCAAATTATGTGCAAATACCGGTTGTATTACTGTATTTATATAACTTATATCTGGAATATAAGAATAGTTTTAAGTTAAGACGGACCGGCAAAGAATTTATTAGGAGTGAGGATCGCTCCAATGATTTTATTTTCCTGAACAAGTCAAAAAGGTAACAGGAAAAATAGCAAATGATAGTTTCATTTTGGATTTAGTATACCTTTAAGACTGGATTTTCAAAATTGAATTTCAAAAAAGATTTAGATTAAAAATACGTCTTAAATTATTTGTCTAGAAGATATGACAGAAAAACTAAGCAAGGTAACATTACTATCCCGTTTAACAAACAATGATCTCTTAAGTGGGAGTAAATTAACTGATTGACAAGTTTTGATTTTTAGTTGATGTTTACGATTTCCATATTTTGTTACAGATGGAAAAGGCAGCAAGATTAGCTTGTATTGCCATGACTGGCATACTTGTTCTAAAGTGCAGTGAGGCACGTAAGTAGCATTGGTATTTGAACCGAGAGAGTTGTCTTTGAGCTGTCTCTATTCATTTATCCAGACTAGGAAAATCGTTTATACATTGTTGGATATGAGGCACAACCAAATTAAAAGGAAACATTATGATTATCATTATAATCTAAACAATTAGTGTTTGTATAATGCCAGTTAACTACATGTGCAAATGACCTTTATCATTCTTCCAAGAATTATTTCTTTCAAAAAACACTGAACGGGTTGTCAAAAATACGCGCACAAGGTGAACCGTTGTTTAAAATCTTATACTTGTACTAGGCTCCACTTGTATTCATTATGAGACCCCAGACTAGGAAAATCGGTTGGTCAAAGCTTAGATGTCTGGCACGCCTACTGAAGCTGTTAGGGGGTAATTAACTATCGTTTAAGATCTTAAAAGTTGGCTTTATCGTGACACCTTTTTCCTTATATCCACATGTACTAAGTATTATTATTTCCCTTCATGACAGTGTTATGTCGTCATCCCCTGTATTTCACCGGTTACAACTGCCTTCGGAAACAGACCGACTTCAACCCCCAGACATGCTACATTTCCCCGGCAAACCCGCCTGAGAGCCAGAAACCCACGTGCCAAAATGGCGGCAACAACTTCTGGTACATCCACGTGGGTGGTAAGCGCACAGACTGGGTGCAGGGAACGGACGCCATGTGCTTGTCTATCTCGTCTTTCCCTGCACCGTGGGGTACGAAGGAGTGCCAGTTCAGCTGGACCGAGGAAGGATGCAAGCAGCTGTTGCATTGGGCAGGCTGCATCCCATGGACAAGTAAGAAAATCTAACCAAACTAAAGAACTTTTATGTATTTTTAGTCCACGTGGTTTCAGTATTTTTTAAAACAGTGTTAGGTTGTCACATCAGGCTGTTTCCAAAATTGTAACCTCCACCTCCATTTATTTTGAGATAGGGATTGGTCGGTGCTTACTGTAAACAAGATAAAACATTCGAGATATTTATGGGCCAATTTACAATCATCCATATGTATAAAAGACTTCTGGAATATTAAGATATCTCTTTATTGTTTTATTGGGTGTAGCCATTGACATCACTAGTGCCTCTATAGTACTTTCCCGACATTAAATCAACTATTTCTCGATATAATAACAGAAATTATTTTCTCTAAGGGACAGTTCACATGGAAAGTCTATTTTCTAAAAATCTATTTTCTATTCGCGGTATCTTGTGATCACGGTCTGTGCCCTGAATATCCCGCGGCGTAATTACTGGCAGCGCGAGCCAGTTACTTCCGTGATCACAAGATACCACGAATAGAAAATAGATTTTTAGAAAATAGACTTTCCATGTGAACAGTCTCTAAGATTTCTTTCTTGTTATCACTTCAGGTCCCACGTGCTTCGACTGCAACAGTGCCTGGGACGTGTGTGACCGGCGGGGTGTGACTGACCCTTCTCTTGTCGCCAAGACTCGCTGCCCTGGCACCGGCGCCTGCTTCACGAGGAGGGACAAAAACGGAAGTAGGTTGTGCATGTGCATAAACTTTTCAATAACCTCTGGAATAAGCTTCAACTCTTTATAGATGAAAAACCTGGCATCTGTTTGAATCTCAACGATGGAACGATGGAAAGCATTTTTTTTTTCATTTTTCATTAAATTGTCAAGCATGGGAAACACTACATTTTTAAGTACCTAAAAAGCGTTCATATTCTCTTGGGTCACATCAAATTTATGTATAATGTTGAAAAAGAGATCGGTTGTTCAGTTTTGGAAAAACGTTATTCTCTAAAGACAAATGTGTGAAAATATTGCGAAAAATGTGTCACCCGGGTAGAGGGTAGGTATTCACTGCTTGATAAAAGAATTGCAACAAAACACGCACTCTGATAAAGGTTTTAGTACACCCTTTTATCTTTTGAACTCTGAATGTATGTTTGTATAAATATATCGTGTTAAACTCACTTTTCAGTGGTATACAGAGGCTGTGCCGATGGCTGGGACTATCTTGCTGACGTCACAACAGCTATGGGCCCCGGGGATACCACCTGCCTTAATGGCGGCGGCTACGGCAGCTTCGTAGATCGCTGGTGCCTCTGTAAGGGGGAACTCTGTAACGGCGGGGCGATGCCTGCTGCATGATAGATAGAGTGCTCCTCTGTTCCTTACTGGTGTCCTTAATTTTGACTTGATTGTTTTGTTTATATGTGAGATATTTTATATACAATCCACTGACGGATTTAGTGGCGGTCCTGACCCCCCTTCAATTTCTGGGAAAAAACAGCAATGCCCCCCCCTCTTGATTAGCTTAATCATACTTCTAAACCGTACCAAATCTCAGCGTTCGCCCTATAAATAACCAAAATTGTAGGGGCCCTTCAAAAGGCCCCTAACCCCACCCCATGCGTCCGCGGACCCCCCTCCCCCCCCTCAAATAATCCTGGATCCGCCCCTGCAATCATCGTCTTTTAGAAATTAGTCCTACATGAACTAGGTACATTCGGCCGGTTCGTGAAATAAATGTATCATATTGGCCTAGATCTGAGCCATGTAGAATGTAGACTTACCGCAAGTCTCAAAATTTCTGGTATGTAATACTTCAAGTGATATGGATATATATAATTGAATGTTTCATTATTTTCTGCCAATCGTGGCAAATATTAATTTTAAAAACCTATACTAAGGAAATACAACACGATGTCATTTGCACTGTTTATGGAATAATTTCTTTAAAATATCAGTTTTACTGCTACAAAAGCAGAAATAGATAAATGCTTGTTTGTTCTTGAACACAATAAACATGATAAGTATTAAATAATTAAAGAAAAATAAAATTCATCGCAGCTTATGTCAGCACACTAGAGATATACATTTATAAGGCTATGAAGAATAACGTCCTGCAATAATGAACTTAATCTAAAAACTATAGCAGTGCAAATAATTGATTATAGAGTTTGGTTCCCTCATTTCCCTAAAAAGGCTCAGAAATGAAAACCAGCTAAAACAAGAATAGAATTAAGACCTTATAAAACATGAAATAAACCCAAATATCACCTATTTTTATACATGCGTGAGCGTTAATGCATTGTACAAAAGAAGAAAATCGGTTTCAGCCCAAACCGCATTGACGCAGTTTCACTTCTTCTTTCAACCTTTCAATACGACACCGGAGCCTCCTGAAGAATACGCCAACAAATGCGTTTATTGTGTCGTTGTAATATGAGATTTTCTGGTAAAAATAGACCGATGTACTTATTTTTAGCGGGCGGATTCATCGGTCTCACCTTACTTTTAGCGGACCCTTGTTTGTTTACACTTTGTGCGATGCATTTAACTGTACAATGCCACCTGTTTTTTTGGATCGATAAAAATGCTCGTCTTAGCGTCTTTTTGTTGTCCTTAATTCAATACTATCGTTGTTTAACGTACTCAAATAAACACCTTCATTTTGAATCTTCTGTATACACTTTATGCTAAACACATTTCTTTTAAATGTAGTAAAATATATATTGAAATGCATATTTCACATAAGCTAAATTAGCTGGAATAAAAAACACATGCACGAACACACACTTACACATTTTTTATTCCAAAACTCAGAATTGCGAGATCTTTAATGTGTTAGTGGGCAATGTCAGAATGTTTTTTTTAACTTAAAAGTTACTATCATAGTTCTTTTATAGTGCATGTGCAATGAAACTTGGCGTTGCAAAAGTAATTATTATTTTTGGGTCATTCTACTCTCTCTCTCTCTCTCTCACACACACACACACAAACACACACACACACACACATTCATTTCCAAACAAAACGTAAAAATCATCCACAGGAACAACTAACCAGTATGGTAGCTGTCCTATCCATATTGGCGGGAAACAGAGTCTAGAGATACACCACACTTATTATATATATATAATCCAGAATCCAGGGACGGATCCACATTTGTTTTTGTTTTTTTCTGACAGTCTTTCAAATTATCTTTGTTGATCCATTTTCCATTTTTGACCGTCTTCCCACAGCAAAAATTAGAAATCCGTCAGTGTAAAATTGAAAATCTGACCGTCTTCCGGAAGACCCAGAAGACAGCCTGTATAAGCGTTACAATAACTGTCGTTGGAAACGCTTTACTTAGATTTTACGGTTAAATATTCACCTCTTGAAGTATCAATTGATAACTTAAGTAGACATGGGCCATGGCAAATGTTTTTTTCTTTCACTCATCAACGGTTATTTCGTGTTTATTATATATATTTTAGATGTAAATTGAGATTTTGAAGACCTTTACAGAAATATCTACGCTAATAGTTATTCATATTCATGATCAACTGCGGCCCAGTGTGACAGGAATGGTAGTCCGCTAGGAACCGTAGTCCGTTCCCTATTACTTTGTACAGGTACTATAACCCCAGTACTCCAACTAACCCTAACCTGTACTTATCATAAGGGAGCTCGGACTTCAATTCCTAAGACTTCCATTCCCAGGACTACCATTCTTAGAACTTCCATTCCTGTTACAATGGCACTATTCTCTTAATCTTAATATGCAGTATCTTTCGATTCCGAGAATTAATTGTCACTCCGATCTACATCGTGATTACGAAATACGTTTCTGAGAAATCCCATTCACTGATGTCTGTGAGCTTTTTTACCTTGATAGTTTTGTGACATTTTGCTATTGTTTGATTTGATGTTTTGAATGATATGCAATTTCTGAGGCATCACTTTCTGGGGTATCACTTCACCGTGAGACAATAAACGCTATTATTATTGCTAGTTATAGTGAGCTTTTTTTTAAACCCAATCTGAGCGTGCCTTAAGACATTATGGCAGCGCGTGGGATAATTAGGAGCATAGAAACCACAAAGAAAGTGAGACATTTTTTCTCCTCATTTGCAAGTTATCTGCTCATTGTGTCTATGGGCAACCTTCTTCATTCCATTAACGAACAGAGCAACATCAGCTCAAAAATGCGTTGCAGACTAGAATGTGAAATAAATTACTGGAATAGCTACAGGGTATTCGCAATTAGTTTTTGATATCTTAACTTTGAATTAATTTCGTTTTTTGTCGATGGACGTGGGAAATCTTAACTTAAAAGAAATATCAAGACAATAGGCATAGTGGAGTTTAGTTTTACCATTTATTCTTGCAACTATAAGTTGAAATGTACATGTACCTTAAGAGATCTAGAGTGATAAAAGTAACTAAAACACAGGAGATGTCCCATTGGTAACTTAGAAACCTCACGATTATCAAGTGCAAAACCCGATCTTCATGTAAACTGTAAAAACAGACAGACAAACTCGCTTTTTATGGAGCTGGTCTGTAAGTTCAATATAACCCCTGTTACACCGGTGTAACGTGACAGAGAGTCCTCTACCCATTCATTTGTATACAGGCAAGCTCCCCCCCCTTGATTTTAACCCATTTAGACCAGGCTAACCCTAACCATTATAACTTAATGGAGGGCAGACTCTCTGTTATAGGGACCTTCAGTTACGTTACACCGGGCTTGTAAAAGAAAAAAATGGCCCACTCTCACAACTTCTGTATGTAACAGAAAATAAGTTTAAATATTCAAAGTTCATTCACCCTGATTGAATATGATGTTGACTATCAAATGTTGTCACCCTCCAGCTTTGAAGGCGAAGAGATCGGATAAAAATGATATATAATATTATAATATGATATTATGGTATAATGTTCAGTCTTCAGTGTGACAGGGGCTTAAATATCCATTACAAGACGTCAAGACCACAGATTAAAATTATGTAATAAATCGGACTGGTGGCGTTATGGATAAAAAGGAAAAAAATTCTTAGAGGGTTTCATAAGTAATGTCTTTCAATTCTAGGAGACCAAAAAATGTAAATAAAGTAAAAGATGATAGACTGTTGCTGTTTTCCCCGAATTTGGATTCTCTGTGATAGTGATTCGGATGCTTTCTAAAATACGATAGGAACATGCAGAGTTCTTTTATCAGATGGTTTCCCTATGTTTAAATTTGCTTCGCGAGTTAACACCAATAGTGAAATTTAATTCCTTTTATCAATCTTGAACAGGGGAATACAGACCCTGATTCTGTTCCAGGATCATAACCTAGATCTTACTACCATTGATATCACTGTAATACTCTCTCCATATTATATATACACGTATTTACCGGTATAAGCTAAATAGAACGGGCTTAAGCTTTACGGTACACAAACAACTGCAGCCAAGGTGTCTTTAATTTAAAGCTACCTAGTTCGAGATATTTTAGGTTAAACGATACCTATGGAAAATCTCTTCCCATTATGTGGATATTGCCCGCACCGATAATAATAATGATAATAGTGTATGTAATAATAATAATGAACTTTATTTAAAGAAAGTAAAACATGTTAAGTGCACATACTTATCTAACACATGGCCGATAACTGAATACGACTCGTGACATGTATAATATTCAGGTAACTACATGCATGGTGTATATATTTATCTGTTTTGACATAGACAAGGTATGTTCACATACCGCAGTGACTTTTCTTTGGGTAAATGTTGACAAGCTTTGGCAGAGGATATGGTCAGCATTTACACATTTACCGATGCCAGCGTGTACTGCGCATTATGGATTCGCTGAGGGAATAGGATGGTGGTGGTCGTGTGTGGGGGGGACGGCAGGGGGTGGCGGTGGGGGGGGGGGCAAGGTTGGAGTGGGGGTGGCAGGTAGAGGGGGTTTAGGCAAAGGGATGAAAACCAATGGCCACGGTTCGCTCTCGGCAAATTTCAATGAACAGTAAATGAAGATGTTGTAACACTGATATATAGGATACAACATTGGGATTAAGTTTTGTCTCGTTAGCGCGGTTATGATATTTTTAAGTTAGAGGGAAGAGAAGGGAATGCTTTTCCGTGGATCCATCTCTTAAATGACAACTTTAAGAATTACATTTTGTGTACTATCTAGGCGTCAGATATCAAATAACATTGAATCATAGGTAAGAAACTGGGTTTGTTACAACTTCTTACCTTGCAACCAATTCTACTTTGTATCGGTACACTGTAATTCGTACCCACAGTTAAGTTTAGAAACTGTGCCTTTTCTATGAATATTAGTTCATAATAGAGTGGAAATGTAACCTTCAGACAATGGCAGTAAAATTAAGTAGATTGGAGTGTTGTCTTTATTTCGTTTCGCTTGGGACCTTATAAATCACGGCACCGCCCAACAACAAACAAGCATATATAGACCTAATAATGTATTTGGGTTCATAGTAATAGAGCCAAATGCCTATTTTAATATACGTTTCCCATTCATCGACACGTATTTTGATGCTATTGTTTGAACGTCGAAAATCCATATGCGTAACTGTACAACGTAGAAACTTGTGAGTCTTTATATTGTGACGCAATTGTATATGCCCTCATATCCGAAGTTAGTTTGAACCTTTTATCCATTATCCGGCCGAGTGATTAAATACGCAGAGAAAAATAATTTGTTATTTCCTTTAGGCATGCATGAATCGGCGTGTTTTTATTTAATAGAGAAACGAAACCCGCATTGGTAAAAATATGAAACCTTTTCTATGTTTCCGATACATTAATGTACGCAGAACTTGTAATTCGATCGTCGAATCTTTATAGATAATTGTAAGCAATCTTATATCGCAGTTTTATGGCGATTTATTTGCAGTGAGGTTTAGGTCGGACTCACCAAATAAGAAAGGAATGGGTGGAAGCTATTGTCTTTATGCCTGATATACATGTATTATCCCGCTACATCAGACAATGTCTCATCTTAGGGACCATTCCCAGAGACTATCGTACTAACTTTGGATTGAACTATCTCCAAGAGGATTCTCATTTAATTGCAATTAATCTGGGCGGCTAAGATGTCGGTCACGCCTACTGAAGCTGATAAGGGGCGTAATTAACTATCGTTTAGCGGTTTAGTAGGCGTACCAGACGTCTAAGCCACCTTAGCTAAAAGCAATTTAACGAGAGACCCCGTAGAGATGGACCGATGCTGTTAGATCGATCTAGGGATGGGTAGTACATATTGGAAACGTATTGAAACTAATGCACCAGAAGCTGTTCGATTTATGATTTCAGATTTGCCAAGTTCAATTAATGGGCAAGGGCAGATGTTTGCAAGAATTGGATTAAATTTTTCCACGTCTGTAATGACGAATTCCACCGCGCTAGGCAAGGGGACGGACATTGCGTGCATTCAGAACAGCGAATTAACTGCTCCGCGGATCAAATATGGCGACCAAAATAACAGCTTGTCTCTGAATTCCTGATTAGACGCTGAATAGATTCCTCGTGTGGATAACGCAACAAGCATTCAAGTGGGACGTCCATATTTGATCCGGGGATCTGTTAGTACGCCGTTCTGAATGCGGTTGACCCATTTCCCCTGACTCTGATTGCTGCATAACTGTTTTGCAATACTCTGTGATACAATATATATACTTGGTCCAAGCATTATTTGACTACACTGAATTATCAAGGTTTTGGGGGACATAATGACAACAGTGTACTTTCGTGTCTAAAATTATGTCAGTTCTTCTGTTTTTACATATTTTGGATTTTCTATATACATGTATATTTGAAAGTGCCAAAACTTGACCAGGTTACCAAATTGATAATGTATACTGGTTCCATGAGCAGTTAAGACATGAGTTATTATATTCGATTACTTGGTGATACTAGTGAAATTAAAAAAAAAAAAGACTTACGAGCAATTGTTCCCAGCATTGGGTCATTTATCAGTTTTAATATTATGGTATTGGCTCGTAAAAAGACAGGTTCATTTACTGTACCTTTTCATTTTTGGTTAATATACAAATAATCTACCAAATGAAAGACATGCTAGGCTGTTCCACACAAAATCAAGTCAAGATTGATAAAAAAATAAGAACATCTTTTTGTTTCGGGAAGCATTTCATCCATGGCGATTTTAAATAAGATGCGATGCGACCTTTGGCAAAACACGGCCGGGTAACGTGAGAGATAGGGCAACGTTCAGTGTTTGTGGCAGACGATTTCCTAGCCTGTTACAACATGTCCCATCAATTCATTGTCAACGATGTGGAAGAAAAATTGATGATATCAGCCGCGGTATTCAAAGTTTCTGAAATGTCATGTTCATTTAATATATACCAGTACATTCACCCTTGTTATTTTGTAAGTGACCGCAAGCTGCGGCTCCTTACACGGATCACATCCTGTATGTCTTTCAAATGTCGTTTCATAGGAAGCACAAAAAACCACGCGTTTTCTGTAAACTGTAAACAACCATATCGTATAGCCACAGTCACCGACATGTTGTGCTTTCGGTATTGATATTTCGTGTTAATCTTCAAAACATTTTTTCCTGACCTACTTCCAAGGGTCGTTGAACCAACACGTGGGCTACAAAGATCCACGTTTTAAGATGGTGTAAGACTTGGTCCCCATACCTATATCGATCTAACAGGATCGATCCATCTCCGAGGGGTTTCTCTCTCAATTGCTTTCATGTCTGGCACGCCTACTGAAGCTGCTAAACGACAACCAATTATTCCCTAGTAGGCGTGACAGACCTCTAAGCCGCTTAAGTTGATTGCAATTTAGCGATAATCCCCTCGGAGATAGATCGATCCACAGTTACTACGATAGGGTCTGGGAATGGTCCCAATAAAATAAAAAAATATCATTATCATCGTCTTAGTCATCATCAAAGGGTACCATCTACTCTCAGCAGGATTTTCATGAATCGCCATGGCCTCGATCTTGTGCCATTTGTATACTTTGACTTTAATTTTGATTGTTTCATTTTATTTTATTGTCCACCTTTATTGTTCTTGGTCTTTCCCCCCAACGTTTTCCATTTAATTTCCCTTCCAATAGCAACCGCTGCAAAATATCTTTTTCTATGGTACAGTCAAAATAAGTTAATTTTCTTTTCTTGATGGTGTTGAATAATGATCTTTTTATTTTTGGATTATTTCATATTTCCTCATTATTTTTGTGTTTTGCCCATGCTTTTTTAACTTCCTTCTACACATCCACATTTCAAACGTTTTTCAGTTTTTTCATCGCTGTGTTTTTTTAGTGTCCATGTCCCTGAGCTGTATAAATGTGTTGACCAGATGAAACATTTAAAATTTTAAAATTAAAATGATATACAGCCTTGGATTGATGCCAATGCTTCTTGGTTTTAAAAATCAAACTAAGCTTCCAAATACTCATCTTGCAATTTCTATTCATTTTTTTTATTTTTCTGTCCCATTCACCCCCTCCTGTTGTCATGACCAGGTACTCCATGCTTCTGACTTGCTGAATTGCTTTTTCTTCTACAGTTATGCTGGTATTATCCTCTGGAACTGTTTTTTTTTTCTTTGCTCACTTCCATTTCTTTTGTCTCTACAATGTTAAATTCCATGCCGCATGGTTTTCATTTGATGCTAGTAACTCACGCAAGTCTTTTCTGTTAGCAAATCTGTATCATCTGCATATCGCAGATTATTAATGTTGATTCCTCCTATATACGCACCTTTCATATATTCGATTTCTCTGAACATTTTTTTTCATTATACAGGTTGAATAAATTTGGTGAGAGCACAACTCTACCGTACCCTTTTCTTCATTTTGAATTCATGCTCTGTTTTTACTGCTGCTGTCTGTTTCCAAGAAAGTTTGACACGATTTATAGGTCTTTATTATCTATCCCAATGTCAGATAGACCTTTAATCATCTTTGAATGCTTTACTCACAAAATAAAATAAATAAGATAAAATAAAGTTAAATATAACTGTACATAGAATATGAACACATTGCATACTTTCAGCCATGTTCTTTCGTTCATGGGTGTTAAAATCCGACACGATCTTTGTTTAATTGTTTTACCACTGACTTCTTCGAACATCGTGTCTTTTAAGGATATCACAAGCCCGATGACATTGAAAGTCCATTAACTATAGGCTTGTAAATGTTACCTCTCTTTCTACGCACATTTAGTTTCTATATGGATAACCTATTTTTTGTCACGCTAGTAAGCTTAGATTGTGTAAGCTCTTGCTTCCTAACTCCCTCGTGACCAGCTAGCTATCACAATGACAATAGAAAAACTTACGTAAAGGAGCAAATAAAGAGGCGGAGGTGTATGGAGTAAAAATAAACACACCCATTCTTCTCTCGCAAATGTCTCATATCTGACACGCAATATTCGAAAGAATTGAATGATGGTGGCGGTGGTGGTGGTGGTGATAACGGGGAGGGGGGGGAAGGGGGGTCAGGGGCAGATCCAGAGATATTTTCTTACAGTCTTCCAAATTATCTTTGTTGATCCATCCTCCATTTTTGACCGTCTTCCGATAGAAAAATTTAGATACCCGTCAATGTTAATTTGAAAATCTTACCGTCTTCCGGAAGACCCAGAAGACGGCCTCAATTCGCCCCCGGGGGGGGGGAGGGTCCACTAGGATATATTCGAGGCGCTGTTTGGTCAAGTGGAATTTGAATTGACATTTTGAAGGTGCTACATGTATAAGACACTTCCAGCAGCGCCAGAATACATAAACATGAAAAAACTTAAGAGCGGGCGTTTTGCCTTTAACATGTAGCTGATTGAACCAGAACGATACCAATGAAGGGTAAAAGGGTCCTGCCGACAGATGGATGAAATAAAAAAATCAAGTCGTTGTGAAAGAACCGCCCTTTTGTCAGGAAAAGGTCCATTCTGAGTAAAGTTTGGTCTAGGTACACCAAAGTTATTGTAAAAGTTCTCATTTACGGAAAAAGACCCCCCCCCCTTTTGAAATGGCTGGCTACGGGCCTTCAAACTTTTTCAATATTAAGCTCTTGATTGAAGAAATTTCTTCATTCTTAAAACTTAACCAACTGATGAAATTCTTCTCTGTATATTTGAATATTTGTATGTTCGATGCGAAGCTCTGCCAACGAATTCTTATGGTTGCAGTGCGACGTAATGCAAGCGAGAAAACCAAACTCAATAACAAGGCTGACCACAGCTTATATCCAGCTTTATTCAACTTTTAGTGCATAAAACACTGTTTCAACAACCCAATAAAACACGACAAGGTAAACTTTTGACGGGGGTCCTTTAAATGTTTGGTTCGTGCTCAAAATGTGGTAATACATCTTAATCCGCGATATCGTGCTCTGTCAATATCTGTCGTTTTTGACAGCAAAAAGGTTTTGGTTCAATCAGTTTGATCTGACAGCGCCTTGATACTACATTGTTAAACAAGATTATCGTAGACAGGGCATTTTTTCAAGTCAATTTGTACCGGTCTCTCCTGGGTAATATACACCTCTTTGGACATATTTCATAACTACCTCATCAGTTTAAGATTGATTTTGTGTCTTCCAGTTAAAGGTTACTGCCCATATGTGCGTGTATGATGTGCGCTCACGCACGTGTGTCTGTGTGCACGCGTTTGTACATATGCGCATGGTTCTACAGGCGTGCTAAATGTGTGCGTGCGAACGCTTGTGTTACAGCAAACGCATCTGGGCCTGTCTGGACCCCGTAACTCGAAAGTATCGCGCATTGCGACCGAACGCAAGCGTCTCGATTCCATAATTCGCCCATACTCGCCCCATATAATGCATTGTAGCCTCTATGTGATATCGCTATTCGCCATACGTGATGCTTTCGAGTTACGGGGCCCTGATTCCATTTCAGACTGCGTGCCCTTTTCTGAATGCGTCTTTGATTAAATATGCGTGCTGTGTAGGGGATGCGGTATACATTGATTAGTCAAACAGATCTAATTACCTCATAAAAGAGATCAAATCCCATTTTATAACGATGTAATCTTAGATATAAATCTTATCTAAACACCAATGATTCTGCAGAAGCAAAATATCAACGATTCCTTATGGATGGTGTGATCACTTTTCTTGCATTGGTGTATGTTACTACCGGTAGAATTGCCTATCATCAAACAAACGTTGAAAAAGATCATTCGGATTGAATTAGCATCTTGTGGGTAAGTTCAGGCAGTTTTAATTTTAACAACTTTGCAATTGCATTAATATGTCGATAACAGCATGTCGCACAAATTTACAGGTAAAGAAAGTGAAAATGAAAACGACGGCCAACACTTGAGAAAAAAAAGATCCATGGACCTTATTCGATTTCTTGTGAAGAAATAGATTCACTGTGATCAAATATAACCTTGAGTGGAGACCAGATCAATACTGCATGGCTTTAGCTTTTACTTACCAGCGAAAACGGATAGAAGTCAAACCTTTGTGACCCAAGTCACTTATCAATAAAGGGAAATTTAATCCCAAGCAATAACCTTCTGTTTTTAAGATAATAACTTAGAAAGCTCAATATTGAATTTGCCAAAAACACTGATTCAATAATGATCCTTATGTTATAAACGATTCCATTTGTTTTAGTCTGTCTTATTTTAGTCTTCATTGTTATTTGATTCATGCAACTAATGAAAATGAATTAGGAAAACACGATTCACTCTAAAATGCCAGGACGTGGAAATAAATGAGTTTCAAGTGTTGATTACAAGAACAGAATATATATATAATGAAATATGATTCACATCATTCTAAGTTAAAAGCCCAAAATTACAGAATAAACCTTGGAGAAAAAAAAGACGGCCGGACTTCTTGCCAGTCTCTTCTTTTTCCTCACCGATTATTACCTACGCCAAGGAGATTATGTTTTCACCCCTGTTTGTCTTTCTGTCTTTCTGTCTGTCTGTCTGTTTGTTTGTCATCAACATAACTCAAAAAGTTATGGATGAATTTCGATGGAATTTTCAGGGTAGGTCAGAAATGGATTAAATTAGAAGTATTAGTTTTTGGTGGTGATCCGGATCAATAATCTATCAATAATCCATAATCAAAAATAAAAAACTAAGTTATGGACCGATTTTGATGAAATTTTCAGGAACTGTCAGTAGTGGGCGAAGGAACAGATGATTAGTTTTTGTGGTGGATCAATAATCAATCAATAATGAATCAATAATCAATAATCAAAGATAAAAAAATCTTAGTCATTATAGAATGAAAATTTAGGGGTGAAACGGCATTGGGTGGACACTTTGCTGCCTTGAAGGAGGTCTGCGCTCTCGGAGTGCTTTTTTGGTTATTATTATTATTATTATTATTATTATTATTATTATTATTATATAATTTATTAAAACAATAAAAATTATCAAAATAATTATGACATATTAACTGGATGCATACATGCTCTACATGTGGTGGACGATCTTGCTATATATACACGTGCGCTTTGGATAGATATGGTCATTTATTTGTCTACCCTTCCAAAAGTCAATATCTAAGGAGACTCCTGCGTGCAAGTAGGTATATTCTACTGCCGTGATGTTTACGTTAAGTAATGAAGATTGTACCTGGCATCCCCATACCTATGTTTAAAAACAACGCACAGCGTTCGCATTGTCTGACGTCACCAGCTGCCGGCCAATAACAGCAAAAATGCCGCGACATCGATCGTATCTCCTCATATAAATACTTAGTCAGCGATTATTTGATCTAAGTCGAATACAATATTGCCTAGTGTAAATATTTTATGTGTGCTGCATGCAGATATTACCTAGAGTTTCTCTGGGCTATTCTGTAATTGCCACGGTTATTCATCAAGTGAGAGAAACTTCAAGACAGTATCTGCCGTGTTGAGCTGTATCATTTAGAACGACAAAGAAGCCGTTTTCGTACTCAAAGACCCAGTCGCACCGTACTCACTCACTGCCCCTGATCATCATGAGAGGAGATGCGAAGCGCACGCTTTCGACGCCTGTGGCAATACCTGAGAAACACCAATTCCATCACAGTCACACCGTCGGTGAAATTTCGACAGGTAATGGAACTGATGATTGCGGAGGTAACCTTTCTCCTACGGAAGCCGCCAGCGACGTCAATAGCAATAAACCACCGCAGCGTAGGGCGCCCAGTTTGAAATACTGCAGCTCTAAGTACCTTTACTCGGCCCAGGTTCAAACTGATATGGCGAGAACCAGCGGTGGAACCAGTCCCAACTCACCCGTATCATCAGGGCTTTATTTCCCTCACTCTTTATCCCCAATACGCTCTCGTGCGAATTCAGAAAATAAAAAGGACTGGCGCCCACGGGATGGCGACACTTTCTTCTCTCCTAACCCACGCCCCAGAACGTGGAGCATGCCGGCAAAACACTGCCGCCGACGCGGCCAATCGGCGGACGAACCCCTGCCACCGGCCGTGTGTGCCATTCCGGAGTACGCAGGGAACGGTCAACTTCAGCGCGTGCGATCGTTTACCTTGTCGTCAAAGGGCCTGAAAAATAGAGGGGACTCCTACAAGAAAAAGACCACCGGCAGCAACCAGAGCATGGGGCAGTTGGACAATTTCTGCTCTCTCGTCACAGAGGAGGAGTTCCGGCAGCGCACCTCCAGTGTAAATTCCCAAGGAAGTTTGACGCACAGAAGTTGCGGAAGCGGCTCGAGCGAGTTTCGCCCGTCCTACAAAGTGGTGATCTTTGGCGCCGGGGATGTGGGCAGAACGTCCCTCACGAGACAATTTATGACCTCAGAATACATGGGGGCCTTCGACGCGAGTTTTGGTAAGTTCTACTTCTTTCGTGTTTCTCCGCGTTTGTAGGGTACGCTGTGATAAAGCAGCTTCTGATCGGAGACCACATTTTCAAAAAATATCATATATTTTTCTTTTAATATTCTCAATTACAATATAAAATTATATGTAAGGCCGTGTGAATGTAAGCGGAATAGAGTGCATGTATTCACGCGCGTTAGCGCGTATCCTTATCTAGCCTTGGGATTTTCGTTCCATTTCCTGTAACTGCCTCTTCTCAAGGAAAATATCCATTTGCCACTCTGTCGGGTAGATAAAAGATAAAAGCTAGTGTTCACTCAATCATTTTCATCTGGTTAATTACCATTCTTAGGTAAGAAAATTCCACTTTGGCATTTAGAGTGAATGTCACGTTAAGATTGTATTGATTGGTGGACATGGAAAGAAGCGCGGGGGGTCCATTGGGTTTGACATTCCATTCTGTCCTATGAATTACATTTGCCTTTTTTATCCTATGGGGAAACAGGTTTCAGTCAGGAATCAAGCATATGTTTGATCTGACGTGCAAAATCTCTTTTTGGTGTGTATAAAAAGTTGGCCTAAAATGAAGATATAAATGTACTAGCGTGTCTCTAAATCCTCAGTTAATCGTATTGAGATAGTCTGTCCTTCTTGAACAAAAGGCACATGCATATTTCTGAGAGATACATTTTTCTTTTTTGTTAAAGAAGCACCTATGCTCAAGCTGCTAACCTCTTTATTTTTAGTTTTCTAACTGGCATCACACCTGTGTGGCAAATACAGCCCCTCCTTGAACTAGTATCAACCCATTTGATCCTAATTGCAACAGCAGGAACACGAATTTAGCGGTGCTTTGAAGTTAGGGCTGTTTTGTCCAGAAGTCAAATTCATCATGAAATGAAAAAATGTGTACAAAAGAAATACATAAGAAGTTCATAAGAAATACGCAGATTTTGTGGACTCTCTTTGCCCCCCCTCCCCCTCCCCCCCCCCCCCACACACACACACCCACCCCACCCCACACAAACCCCACTACACTCTGCTCAGCTTTTCGTATTCGTGGTAGAAACGAGCGGTTCAGTTTAGAGTGCTTTCTTGGGCAAATTAAGTTCTTTCTGAAATCAGACCCCTGATGTAGGTTTCTTACCATAATTATATATAAAAGACCAGTCCAACACAAGATATTTTACCGTGATTACAGAATAATAGCGCTTGGCTTAGCAACTAAGAAATCGGAATGGCTTAATTCCTACGATTAGATGCGTTAACCACAAGTCTTAAGTTTAAGTTAAGTGTTGACAGGATCGCCTTTTCGTAACGACTGATGTAATATATACTGCTTAAGTACAAATATATAGATAAGTAGGTTTCGTAAGTCGAAATTAGTTTTTTCTTGTCGAAGACTGTCAGCAAACAAGGTACTTGTCGCCTTTCGATATTAATGGCACTGTCTCAATGGCCCAAGTTATGTAATCCTCGTGCGACATTAATCAATAGATGTGGATTTCGTAAGCCCGATTTTATTAAATATCTCTGCGTCAATAACTGAAAATGGAAGACGGTGCTCAGATATCAGTTTCGTTAATGCCAATGTTGATTAAAATTGATGACACATTGATTAATCTGATACCTTACTTTTAATTCCATTTTTATTACACAATGGCGCCTTCGCCGGATCGTGTGCACCTAGGCAAAGAATGACATTTCACAAGAAAATAGGCGGTTGTGCTGAAACTCCATCGTTTTTCACATTTGACATTACTGTATTTAGCAAACTAATCATTTGGTCGTTCTTATATTGACGTATCTTTTTCATGGGTGTTGAAGGTGTGACATCTAAATACGACATCTATCATTAACAAGTGCCTATATAAATTGCGTCTGCATGGTGTATGTACTAATAAAGAAACTGCTATTAGTATGAGTGCGTTGTAAATAATCAGGGGCAGATCCAGAAATATTTTCTGACAGTCGATCTTCCACATTACCTTTGTTGATCATCCTCCATTTTTTGACCGTCTTCCGACAGAAAAAATAGCTACTCGTCAATGTAAAAATTTAGAAATTTGACCGTCTTCCGGAAGACCGAGAAGACCGCCTCAATCCGCCCCAATGTACTTAATTTTACACAATTCATGCTAGTTTGTTTTCAATGTCCCTTTCATGTAGATGCATGTGTACCTACATAAAATTGCTGCTGCTGTATCATGTAGTGCGAAATTTAAAAGCTGGGGGTTAAACGTTGGATCCACTCACTGCTACGAATGTTGAGCGTTGATCTACACACGAAGATCTTGAGAAAGCGGTCAGAATTATCCGCTAGTATTATCTTGATAGATATCGAAGACCTTGAGGGCTAATGGTGTTTCGAAACATTTGTCCGAGACCCGCATTTAAATTCTAGTGCATGTGACGAACCCTGGATCAGAGGAAGTCGTGGGCTTTGAAAGCAATTAATTGGTTCAGCTGAAAGTTCACTGATGGCGGTTAGTGATGTGCTTATACACATGGATGAGTATATTAAGAACAGGACTAACTATCTATAGGAACGGAAATAGGCCAGACCACCAGATTAAATAATTTAAAAATGGAAATCTTCAATCTCATGTTTAAGCTATCGAGTGGTCTGGTAATTACTTCGAGCATCCGTCCACCCCCAGATTCATTTAGACTACCCTTAGCAGAATATCAGGCCTGCTGCAATTTCTCTGGCAAATTAAATGCAAACTTGCAAGAAATTTTTGCAAATTCGCTGCAAGTTTGCTGCTAATTTGCTGCGAATTTGCAGCAAATTTGTTTCAAATTTGCAAGAACCTGAATACTTTCTTGCAAACGTACTGCACACTTAATATGTTCTTGCAAATTTACTGCTATTTTGTTGCAAATTTGCCAGAACATAAAGACTTTTCTTGCAAACCTGCTGCAAACTTTAGTTGTTATTGCAAATTTGTTGCAAATTAGCAGCAATACAATTCTTCTTGCAAACTCCCGCAAATTAGTTGCTGCAATTTTGCTAGAATATAGCTGCAAACTTTTCATTTTGCTAAAGGTATTGTAAATATATTGTCTTGAATCTTTATCATTGACATGTGCTCGCAAGAGAACCTATTCTAACAACATATTTGAAATTAAATCAAAATTTATAAAACAAGCATTCACCGGCAAAAATAAAATATGTAATGTATAAAATAAAAATACGAAAAATATGCCTTGATGTCTTGGCTTTCAACAAATATCAGTGGTTAAACCCCATTTACACTGGACGGTGTCCTTTCTGCGTCCTTTGTGCGACCATGAAACTGACATCGCTGTGGTCGTAGAAAGGAGACACAAGCATCGCTTTGGTTGCAGAAAGAATGCTCAATGATCGGCCAGTTGTCGGCACGTAATTCTTTTTTTACTCTCAAACGGGGCCGTACTATTTGGGACGCTGTCCAGTGTAAAGGGGGCTTTACAAGTTTGCATAATATAGCTCACGCAGAAAACAAACCAGAGACCCTGATGATATACGGGTAGCAACTTGCACGAGGAGATAATTTTGTCGCTAACAGTGCAAGAAACAATAACACGCGGCATCCTTATTTTAGACAAATATTTTGTCAAAATGACGAAATTGTAGAAAAATTATATTTGTACGAGTAGTTATTAAGGTGATTTAGTCCTCAGGAATGTTTGGTTTTAAGGGTGATTTCGGGCCATTTCCCTTTAAAACGTTTCCAGTGTGAGCTTGGCCCACATGCTAGTGCAGTATTTGTGGGCTTTTAGACCATTTATAAAGATGAAACCCTACGTTTCACATCTGACAATCACTATAAATGTACCTTTCCACATGCAGCCTTTTATTTTTAACAATAACTTCTAACATTTACGGGTATTCAGCAATTATTACGGTCATAGGACTTGGAACAACTGAACTCTGGGCACGAACAATGTCTGTGCTTCGATGATGACACATGTATACTACTCACTTGCTTTTCAGATGCAATATACTCTGATGAACACTCCTCTTGAAAATTTAATGTTTGAGAAGAAATTTAATCGGTCAAGAAGGCTGCCACATAATGTCATTACACATCTCGGTAATGGCGTCTGTGTGTTACTTAAAACCGTCTTTTGTACCTTTAAATCTGTGCATCACCCTCTACCGGGTTCACTGACTGATTTTTCACCAGATATTCCATACAATGTCTCTGGCTAAATATGGTCAATCTTTTACCCGTGGCTGGTTGAAAAAATGCCTATAATACCTGCCGTCCTGGTAGAGGGCACCTGTGCATAGTGACACTGTGCATTTTGTTGTATATATTTAGTAAATCCTAAATGTATCTGCCTAATGCGATCATTCAGTTTTTGGGTGGCTGCTAGAGAGCTCGAATGGTCTTTCTGTCTTCGTTTGTTCTAGAAACGTAAAGTCACTTACCTTCACAATCTGAATCAAAATCGTTCATTATGTCATGCAATATATCGAAAATGATAGCTGTTTTTTTCTGTTACACAAGTGATAAAAAATTTTGAAATCTTGTATTTTGCAATGGAATATACATGTACAACTGTTACACGTGCATTGACTTTTTTCGTAAGGTTAAATATTTGTGCAATACATTACCGTCGGTGAATGATATATGAAAATCGTTTTTTGAAATCTTGATGTGAAATATGAACATTTTTTTCGCTATCTTTCCACTTCATTTACAGACAGCTATGGCAGACGCCAACGGTTCGAATATTAAAGATCTCGTACATATACAAATTGATGGATCGATCCAGCAATCGCATTTAGTCAGCTTTATTAAACTGCAAAATTACTGTAAGATAAGTTCGGACTGAAAATATGTGCATGGTGGGAAATCTAGGAGAGAAAGTTAGAGCATTCTATGGCACCATACGCGTTCATTGTCCAATATCGCTAGAAATAAAGAGTGGTCGTTTTACAGTTAATCAAAAGGGTTGGGTTAATCTAAACGTACTAGCTTCATGTTACTACGGCTATCGGTTAATATGCTGCTAAACTGTTAAGTGTCAAGTAAACCGACTGCGTTTGTTTGTTTGTTTGTTTGCTTTTTTGTTTGTTTTCTTGATGACAAGCCTTCGTATTTCCAAAGTATAATATCAGCACTATTCAGACGACTATTTAGCAAGCAAAGATATGCCATTACAGAAAGGGTGGAACAACTTATTCCTCTTGCGCAATGTTTCTTCTCACATTTGTGGAGAAATATGGATACATGAAAGAAAAAAAGGCTATTTCACAGGTACTTGTTAGAGCTAAAATGTTGCCAAGATTCAGTTCACGGTTTGAAAAGGTGCAGTGCATTTGAACCAAATGGAAGAGTTGGCCGAGCTGAATCTCTGTACACGACCCGACAAGTGCTTGATGCCAAAACAGTCGTGATGAGGGGAGGGGGGGCAAAGTCAGTTTATTTTTTACTATTTTGAACACTGCTTGTCTGATTTCAGGACAAACTACAGCTGCAGCGCGATGGTAAATAACCGTGCACTAGGTTTTCAAGTACAAAGAACAAAAACAGGGAGTAGTAGGTTAGTGGTAATTGGTGCCACATCGTTTCAATTCAGACATATCTATCTTCCAGAACCGTTCGGTACTTAAGATACACCGGGCTTAGCAGCTATTTTTATTCTATTTATACTCTACATATTTTCTCATATCTTCTTCACGCTATTACATAAACCGTTTTCTCACAATCTATTCCTGTCATGAGTACCTACTCAGGTGATCCTGAAAGTGCCATTATATCAATGAGCATTTCTCACACGTCTCACGCTCAGTCTTTATTTAAGAGAGAATTTATCGCCGGTTGATAAGTGCATAATTTACACAGTCTGGCCATCGAATTAATTTTGCTTTGCCTCTTCTTACACATGTAATACATTCGTCCCTGAACTTTTATGAACATGGCGTTTTGTAAACATATCTATTAAGTCTTAATTAAGTCTTATTAATACACACAATACTCCCGCTATTGTTATTTGTATAAGTCCCTCGTTCTTTTCCCAGGCGCAATCCACTTCTTTCGTCTCTTATAAAACATACATGATTCAGTCCATGTGTTAATTGCTTCTCGAGTCTAGCATTAAGTGGTCTATACCTGGTTTGTCCGCAAAACACTCCTTGTGTCCAAGATATTGAGGGACTTAACTAGCACGTGGACATAAGTGTGATCATGTCGAGTGTCGCTTAATTGAAAACTGATGGAATACTTGGAACAACAATGAAGTTAATCTCGCCACGTCTTTAATGGACGCTAACTGATTTGTTTTGACCATGTTTAAGATGACCCTTACTTGCCTTACAATGCATCTTTCACAATATGATGTCTGGGCATTTAAAAGGTAAAGGCGTCCTATGCCTGTCTCAAAATACCTTGATTTGTATACCTCATCAACGCTTTCAGTGAGGGCGGGAATGGTATATTGTAGATATTTTCGAAGGATAAATCAAACTCGAGGGTGGGGTATACTTGGTAAATTGGTCCATGCTAGCACTTAAGCTCAGCGTGGCTTATCTGTGGCATTTGTATCCCTCTTATGAAAACTCTGTGCTGATATTTTGGATAGTCATATTATACAAAAACGGACATTAAATTCACGATGAGACGACCTCCACCCATTATAAGGCCAGTTTAGACTTGCGTCAGATGGTTCTGTCCAAAAGATCCTTGTGTTCGTGGGTAAGATGTGCGCACGCTCGCATGTGTACCGCAGATTCACTGTGTAAACTGGACAGTTACTTTTTCTCCTGTAATTATTTTTACGTTATTACCATCTGGGCTTATTTGCGCATCCTCATCATAATTAGCCTGGTATCTGGAAGCGTTCGGAAAGATTGATGGATCGTTTTGCGTTGGTGGCACTTCCTTATGACGCTCAGCTTTTAAAAGTTCCCAGTATCACTTGCATTTACTTTGTAGCCCCGTCTTTTTTCCTTATTAAAAATAAGCATTAAAAGGCTTTCGCTGATTGATTTAAACGGTTTCACTAATTAATTACACCGAGACAAGAGTTCCCTTAAGTGTTCACACTACATTAGATAAAATATAAGAATAATCATAAACATTTACCTTCGACAACATTTTGTGAGTTTCAATGGACGAGGAGTATTAGCAGTGTATTTTCTATTGATTGCTAAGGAAGCCTTATAACAAAGTCAAGGAAATCCGTTCATTACGGGCCGCCGCCGCCCACTACTACTGCAACTTAAATGCTGTTTCTATTTATGCCATCTTTATTGGCAATCTTTCTTAAATGCAGTCAGACAATTTAGAAATAACTACAGTGGTTTCAAATAATGCACCCCATCTCGATCTGTATTAAACATTTGGCTTAACTGCCTTGAAAATTATCCTAAATAAACTGGACATGGAACGGGTATGTATAGGAAGATATAAACGTTTGAAAATTGTGATTGATCGCAGCATTTACACGTAATAAAGAAAGGAAGCACGTGGACGGAGACGGAGTTCCGCTTAGAAGTCGTAAACATGGGAATTCAGGTGTTGTTTTTTTAATACTAAAAATAAACCGAATTGACAATAACATCCTTTGAGGTAAGCGTTCTTAGAATCGCCCTTGTTTACGCTTGCCGCAGCAGAAAGAAAACAGACAACATGTTTTGATTATTGACGAAATCCTGAAAATCGGCGTGCCTTGTCAATCACAGACGTCACGCGATAACCATGGCCTTACCCCCCCCCCCCCCCCTTAACAGGTTATAACCCTGAGTATCGAGGTGAAGAGGATCCCTTCGCCTGTACAACATTTACCTGCAATACACACGCAGTTTGTACATGTATTAGTGAGTGAGATAGCCATCTTCATGTATTTTAAAACAACGGTAAAATACATCCCTAAATAAGGGTACTGTGCAAAACTATTGCTTTGACCCAAACTCCCCTTAATCAACAGTATATTGATTTGGATGGCAACATCATGGACGTAAGATTGGCCAATTACGTAGGTTATGAGATGAATAGATGTCGTGAGTACAAGGAAAAGGCCAAACTAGAGGTGTGAGCTAAAGACTTATTTTACACCATTTACATGAAAAGATGTCCTCAGAGTAACATACTTGTACATTGCAGTGGCGGATTTAGTACACCCGTTACATATAAGGATGTCCTTAATGTTACATACTTGTAGATTGCTATATTTATGTCAAATGTTTCCATAAATCTAACTATGGAATAACAGTGCTGTAAATAAGCAACCATACAGGTGGTTGCTTCTTTTTCATCGGAAGGAGTTCAGCGCTATAAAATTTTCGGCCATGTTGTCCTCAATCATTGTACGTGCACATGTACTTTCTGACACGCAATCGGCAAATTTTCGAATGTCCGCAATACTCCAGAGGCAGTTTACTTCTAATCCGGCTATCCAAACCGGGGATTGATTGGCATGTTGGGCCTTTCTTAATTGAGTTAACATTAATATATTTAAAAAAAAACTTGACCTGCATTATTGATCCTTTTCAAAAACCTGTTTTTCATTAGATGTCGATCTTTATATCTTTTAAGCAAACTGTTTGCGTTGTTAGCATGGCAACAGCGTTTCTCACTGATGCTGGTGGTTTACTTTTATTGCTAATGCAAGTACATGTAGTGCTGATACTTATGGGGCAATAACTTACTGATTTTGTTCTCACTCATTTTGATATAAAATGACGCTATTTAGCTTTCTATTACCGTCTTTTTAATTCAACTGACAGTATTACTAGTTATAAATAAATAAACTGGGCAGTTATGGTACGTTTATATTATCAATATTATCAACATCGGTTTCTTTTTTTATACAGAAATGATAAATTCACTAGATGGATATAATCCCTAATAACTTTTGAATATCTTTTTAGAAATTTTTGAATATTTTTTTAAACTGAAATCATATCGATATTGTAAGTTTCGATAAAACAGTAGGTCTACACGTAACATAACTTCACGTTGATAGATTGACAGGCAAAGTGATGTAGACTGGAATTGTACATAAAGCATAGAATATAATGAAAAATTAAATTTAATATATAAATACATGTGTCACCAAGCCCGCTATGCCAGCAGTCATCACACTGTCACGTGATATACGGAGCTGGATATCGCCGACGTCATCATGATCAAAACCGTACACATAATTTGCTGAACATTATTTCAAGTGGAAACGCGACCTTCAATCGTTTGTATAAATCTTATTCTGAAAGACACTTCAAGGGTTTCAAGAAAAGAAGCATTGCAAGAAAGATATATTTAGAGCTCGTACAAGAGACGAAGCGAGAAATTATTCTTGGAAAGATAAAGGTGCAAAGGAAAGGAAAAGCTTCAAGGTCTTTAAAATCGGGAACCAGAGAGTAAAAACATCTGCCTTTTTTTAAATAAACAACAACATGACATCTATGTATCGGTCCAGTACTTGGAATTGTTTTCGAAACATGTACAAAACACAAGTTTCCTGAATTTTTTTCTTCATTCAAGTTTCTCACTGCATTTTCAATTGTTTTCGGAAATGAACCGACGCTAATGGGTAAACAAGCCGTTAGCGTCTGTTCATTTCCGAAAACAATTGAAAATACATGCAGACCAGTGTTATGCATCAACCGATTGAACAGATGCCGCTATAAAAGACTGGCCAATTATTTTGAACTTAATTATTAAATGAAAATGGAATAAAACATAAAATCCAAGTGCAAGAATTGGTCGAGTAATGATTTCCGGATTGAAAAATTCATTTTGGCGGGTGAATTCTGTGGAAAGTCCCTTTAATACATATATAAATAATATTGATTAAGTTACATGATTTTGCAATATCACCTTCTTTTCAGTTAATTATAAGTTTACAACCTGCATATTTGTACCAAATCATTTCATTGTCACTACTTCTAATTCACACGCCATAAACCCGATTTATCTCATACCAAATTTATCAACCGATTTTTGCAAACATTTCTTCCATGTCTCTCGCAGCTTTTCAGTGTTTCTGTCCCTGGTATTCCCCGCGCAGGCAGCCTACTCAGCGGCCACTACGGTGCCGTCGCATTTAAGTCGATTTTCCCATCTTCCAGCGCTGGCCCCTTTCTGTGATAATGGTCATTATTACACACGTAAATCCTAAATCCGAAAACCACTGGACGTCAATGTGTCCGTATTAAGTTCATGGGTCTTAATGTTACGGAACGGGCTTAAACGAGCTTCGAGTGACGAGGGATGGGTTTTAATTAATTAAGAGGCTGAAGCGCGTTGTTATAGCGATCGGAGTGGGTTAATCTAGATGGCCTTAAAAGAGATTTTAGACATGGAAGTGCACCAAGGTGAAGATATAGATTTATCTGCCAGACAAACTGACAAATAAGTTACTTAGTAATCTTAAGGTCAGCAGTATGCAAACCCCTCCCCACAGACCTTTCTAATAAACGCCCGCATGACTGTAAAAACGTGATGATGCCCGCCGCAAACCAGTTACCACTCGACCTCCCTACAACGTTATATATTTTCACGTGTGGTGACGCGTTTTATTGTCACACGCATTACCACCAGGTGGCTGTCCATGTATTAAGTTATACGTCAACTACCAGAGGACGCAACTAAATGCTTTCAATGACTTAATACAGGCAAATCTCAGGTAACCCCCCCCCCCTTTACGCTGGACGGCGTCCTTTCTGCGTCCCGCAGTACAGTCCCGTTTGGGAGTAAAAAAAAATATTTTACGTGCCGACAACTGGCTGATCATTGAGCATTTTTTCTGCAACCAAAACGATGCTTATGCCTCCTTTCTACTGCCACAGCCAGTTTCACATGGTCGAACAAAAGACGCAGAAAGGACGCCGTCCAGTGTAAATGAGGTTTAAGAGAAGGCAATGAAATTCCCCCTGGACATTGACTTGTCTACATTTGGATATGATAACAAGGTCGGGTGTTTTTTCACAATAAATACTAAATCGCAAAAAATGTTTTCAAATCAGTTTCGGAGAAGGGTTGGTCATTTCCGTATCTCACTGCAATTGCTGTGGCGTCTTTGCGTTAATGCACTATGCCACCTAGCCCGATATCTTTGTAAGATTATAGTCAAGAGAATTACAAATGGCGATATCAAATTCAACCTTAGTATCAATCAAATATATCATGAACATTAGGCGCCTTCTAGTTTGATTACATTTATGAAAAGCGTCTAGATAACAACTTCAGGGAGGAAAAGTGAAACGGAATAACAAGTCATTTTGTAAGGATATGATTTGTTTCAGTAGGAAGTGAATAGCTTTTTTCTCCATAATTGCATTTTGTACATAAGACTATATCAGCTTGCTAGTACTCGCGCCGCCATTTGTGAATACTCCAGAGCTTACTATTTCAGACTTTTTTCTGTCCACATAAGGACAAAGACATATGATCTGACGTCTATATAACTGCATCTAAGGGAAATTATCGGGTTTTTGTGTCTACTACAGTCTACCATTGAGTAAAGACAGCGTGGCTCTCTAACCAGCTCCTAGATAAAATTGTTCGCCATTGAGGTATGGGCGGGGGAATACAGCGATATGATTTTATGAGTACTTTTCTGACATTTTTGTGACATTTTATTTTTCTCTCTTAATTAACCCCATGCTCCACGTCTCCAGCTCTGTACCGTTTCAACTTCAGCCTCTCTTAAAAAAAAAAAAAAACGCGCCTGTGGGTTTAATTATAAATACTTCAATATTTTTTATTAAACACAGTTGCAGAATTACCAGGTGTTATGACTGAAAAGAAAGTCATGACATATTAGGGTATTAATTTGTTGAAAGATTTAACTCTTCACCTTGGTGTGAAGTCATAAGGTACTAATATCGGACCGTGGGACATTCTACTTCAAACGGGCACTACACCATACTATCAGGTCCTTGATAATTATTCACGTTCGATATTTCTGAAAACAGATTTCTGACTCATAGATGTGACTAATACGATTTGTTTCCTAGAAAATAGGCAGATATAATGAAATAACCGTTCACATAAGCAGCATAGATGGGCGTCAATGACCTGGTTGGGTCAGGCTAGTAAGACCATAGCGGTATCCACGCGAATCCAGTCTTGGGTCGGCTTTATCTGGCAAACGTACACGTGCACGTAGAATGTCAGGCGTAGGCAAATGGCAACTGGCAAAAGAGAAATGACCGATGGACGATGAAATACAGTAGTATGTGAAACACACAAAACAGACATAAGCACATACAGGAGAGAGAGAGAGAGAGAGAGGGAGAGAGAGAAAGAGAGAGAGAAAGAGAGAGAGACCCCTCCCTTTGAAATAACCATCTACAGGCCCGATGCGCCCTATTCCCCATACATACATCATTGTTTAGAGCACATGCATGTACATGTATTTGCGATACATGCGCGTCTCAAATTATTATTAACACCAGCTTGTACAGGTCAATCAAACACAAGTTATGACAGCGATCGGTCAGCGCCATATCCTCGACTTGATATCCCTAAACCTAAATAGTCCAGTGTAAAATTGTAAAACATTATATCCCAGGATGTTAGTTAGGGACGAGAGGGTGCAAAAATCTCTAGATATTCATCGTGTCACCTCTCTCACGATTGTAGTGGTAGGAAAAAACTATTGCTTTGTAATAACTGTTTTTATGTCCATAAAATGTATTGGAACTGGCACCGCATTAATATACTAAGGAATCCGAACAGGACTCACTCGATAATCAACGTGCGTCTAAACCACAGAAAGAAATATCTTAGGATATTCAATGAATTCGCGTGAGAGAGCAGATTACGAGATGTGTCGGGACAAATTAAATTGAAAAGGTTGAACTAAGCTTTCTATTACCATTGACGTCGTTGAGACTGCCACAGCTAACGGACACGTACAAGTTGCTGCCATTGACGGCGTAACGGCGTCTGTGTTGTTTCGCCTTGGACTTATGATCCAAATACAAAAAAGCAAAATAAACGGTATGATTTAAATGATTTTAATCAACATCAATATTGTGCATTAATAACGATACTGATTGGATTGATTGATATATAAATACATAAAAAAGTTGTAGTGTTACAGTACACGTTTGGCCGGTAAATCTATGGACCGGTTTACCGTCTTCAGCCAAAAATTGTCATTTCCGTATCTTATGCTAAACCACCTGTGTATTTGAAACTGAGTTTTGATAATACACATAATTAACGCGACCTTCACGAAAAACGGGTCCTAATAAGATGAACGAAACTTCCAAGGTCATATGATTTTTGTTATGGAGCAGGCTGGTTCGAATCCTACATGTGCTGATATGGGGAACAGCTTTCCTTTCTATGTCCGCTGCATTTTAGTGTTGATATAATCTTAAGTTTTTTCATTTTCCTTTAAATTTTAAGGCTTTGCGAGATAAATATTTTACTCCTGACCAAAACCAAAAAAACAAATGTTTTACCACCAAAGTTGCAAAAAATAATGCTTCCCTCACTTTGTGTATATTTCCAGACCTAATGTCAAACATTCGTCATTTACGCCCGAATAGTCTGTTGTAAAATATTTATATCTCGTGATAACGAATATTCAGTTAATCGTGGTATCACAGGCCCGTATGAGAGAGAGAGAGAGAGAGAGAGAGAGAATGACTTACTCAGTTAAAGGCGACCTAAATTACATGATCTAAGCCATCTGTTTATTTCTTTCAGAGGAAGTTGCAGAGAAGTCCGTGTCCGTTCTACTGGACGGTGTGGAGTCCGAAATGTACTTTCTTGACCCTCCTCATGACCAGGTAACTAAAACTAGCTTTGATATTTCCAGTTATTAAATGATAGTGACTCACCAGGGGCATATAAAGGCCGTCTTCTTGGTCTTCTGGAAGACGGTCAGATTTTTTTGGTTTACATTGACGGGCATCAATTTTTTTGTCGGAAGACGGTCAAAAATGAAGGCTGGATCAACAAAGATAATTTGGAAGACTGTTAGAAAATATCTCTGAATCCGCCCCAGCTCACTGATGACTACATGTATATACAGTGTAGCTACTGGTACACAAAGCTGACCCTCGACCAGGGTCACAGATTGATTTTTCACTAGATGTTTACAGATAATGTTTTTAGCTAAATATGGTCAATCTTCTAACTGTGGAAAATGTGCCTATAATATCTACCACCCTGGAAGAGGGCACACGAAGCTATATCCAAATATCTATATCATTTCAAAGACTCGACTGACTATCGTCAATCTACACTAACTTAAACTCTGGTGGTAATTGAGCCTAATATCACTTGTTGTTAAATGTATGTAGGATAAAAAACATTGTAATTCACCAGCGAATCCAAAATTCCCTTTTTGAAAGGGTTGGGGCGCTGGTTTTGTTAGTACTCGCGTACTCGCTAGCCTGAGTGTCAGGGCACTGTAAAGCTAGCTTGCTTGCTATACATTTTCATGTGTTGGATTTACAGTGTGTTGCTGATATGGGTTATATATGAAATCAAGATCGAGCTGGCAAAACCGAAATCTAGAGCCTAGGGTAATACTAGCATACTCAGGGTGAAAAAATCTTGTTAGAGAGGATTTCTTAGATATGGAGGTAGGGCGTGATTTACCATTACTGTGAAACGCCAGCTGCAGTATCTCTGGTGTAGTTGGTCATTTACTATTGAGGCGCACGAAAAAGGAAGCGATTTACCACTAGTCCTCGGAAACTCAGGGTGAAGGATTTTCTATCGAATTTGATCATTTAACCACATTCGTTTTTGTTCGATAGGGCACGAAGTTGATAAGTTTTAACTCCAATCAGAAAGTCCCTTGCGGTAAACTAAGAAATTGATATGTTGGCGAAACATCAGAAGAAGGAATTAAGAATTACCACTGGGAATCGCTTCTACTGTTTCAAATAGATCGACCTAAATGGCATAAAATGACTAGTTCAGTTTCAATTACGGCATTGGAGGGCGAAGAGTATCTCTCTTAAACGCAATAACCTAATCCTAAATGACGAAGGCTGTCTGGGGTGATTTTAATTATTTCTTACCGGGTAGAAATTAGTTATTTATAATCTGCACCAGTTTTCTTTTGATTGGTAGATCGTTAAGGCTTCTTATAATGAAGAATTATTTAATTTGAATCCAAGAATGTTTGGATTTCATGAAGTATATGAGTAAACACATATCAATCTAAATCATACCCATTGGGTACCAAATAAAAACAGATGTCGACTCAACATTAAAGAAAAAATCAATCAAGTCAAGGGGCTTTAATCCACCCGCTTATACAGATTCAGTTAAGATATTCAGATCAATTTTATTTGCAATTCAGTCAGGATTGTATAATCAGTCTGCCTGCTGGGGTGGCCCTAGAAACACGTCCCAGTCGTGGTGCATTCTTGTATTGTTGGCCGTTATTCGAGTTTCGAGCACGCGCGCTTCATTTCATGGTAGATTTAAATAAATTGAATTTTTACATCACTATTTAGAAACAATAAAAAGTACCCTAATTCCAGACAAGCACAGCAATTTAACCAGGTGTAGGTTTTGCTAGCACTAGACATCCCCAAAAAACATATCAAAATTCAACAGTAATTATAAATGGATAGATTGAAGTATGGCAATATATCATTTCAGAACATTCTTCTCAATTACTTATCACTTGGAGCAGTGACCTTAATGGTAATCTGTCCAGCACAGGCCTTGAGCCACGAGCTGACCTCTGCAGCCTCATCTCCCCATCCTGTAGGTTGGCCCAGAGGAATCCTTAAGAATTACTTTGTTATTTCTACCACTCCAAATGGCAAAAGGAAATATCTGCTATTAAGGCATCTGTTGGTTCTTTTGCCCAACAGGGAGGCGCATCACTGAAATAAATGTGTTGTTCTAAAATAAAATCGATCGTGATATTTGGAAGAATGGATTAAAATATAATCTTATCATAATTAACTTATTTTCCAAATATAATATGTACAAACAAATGCTCTATAAATACCCACGACACAGAAGGAATGAATTGCATCCGTTCTAGAAAAAACACCTGTAATTCGAAATGGTTTGTTTACTCGTTACACAAACGTGAAAAAAATCTTGTTCAAACTCAAATTAAATGGATTTTCACGCCATGAAGTCTTTCATTCTGTGCAGAATAATTAACTCTACCGAGGAGATGGTAATTTGAGGAAATAACGAGTTCAAAGAGTTTCAAAAGGTTGCAGAAATAGTGGCAGACCGACTGTTCAACTACATTTGGGCCTCTGCTTCACAAAAATGCATCCTTTTTTAATCTGGTTTAAAACTGCTACAATAAGATCGGCAGTTGTGAAAAGCTGACCTTGCATTATTGATGAAAGAGCTTTTTTAAAGAGTGGTTAATAATTAAAAACTTGTTATTGACATACCGTTTGGCTGTTGTTACCACGGGGATCAAAAATCACTGCCAAAACAATTTGCGCAGTTAAAAGGCATAAGGAACAAAGATAACAGCTATGATCTGTGAAACAACTTACTCGGCTAAAAAATCTTAGCCGTCTATGGTATGATCAAAAATCGACTTATATCGAAAGATGTCCTAATTTGCAGTTATTTCTGCTCATTTCAGGACTACACCTACCACGAAGACGCCGATGCCTTCGTTATCGTGTACTCGGTTGTGGACCGGCAGAGCTTTGACTTTGCAGTGGAATTACTGACCAAAATGAGAAAACAGGAAGGCATTGACAACGCCATAATATTGGTTGGAAACAAGACAGATATCGTCCGTACTAGGCTGGTTACAACTGAAGGTATGTTCCACCTTACGTTGGTCGTTCTTGTCCACTTATCATACGTTTATTAGTATCTGTAAATATAAAAGGCAACAAATACTTAGTAGGTACAAAGATATTCACCTCTTTGGTAGGCATAAAACACATTTTCTGTTGATGACGAGTAACACTAACGTATGCGCGTAACACTAACGTATGAGAAAAAATGGCAGACTTAAGCCTTAAATACATCTCCAGTACGCAGGCAAACGTTGATGAACCCGGGGGAGATAAAATGTTTTGAGCCTGTTTAAAAATAAGTTGCTTGAATCGAAGTTTAATATTATGCTAAAAATTATATACAAGATATAAAGGGACAAACTAGTTACAATATCGAAGAGAAAAGGATGGCTGCCCAAAATGACCAAAAGTCCATTAGGTGGGTTACTTCCGGTTTCGTCATCAAAGCCTGGATGGTGTTCATAGTACCATGGCATCATTGCCCAGCCTCGTCTAGTTTTATTAAAGCTAACTGTGCCAAAATACGCCCAGCACTTAGCCACCCAACCGCAGAAACTACACCCAATTCTTTTTCTAAATTTGGAAGACAAATCGATCGCTTGATGACAATAATAACTACTACCTTCATTAAAGCCAAATTTGTTCAGTCTGTCTGAGCACTGCATTCAAACAGCCAGACAAATCTACTGGTAAATAAACTACAGACAAGTAGATATACTAAACAATTAAGGCTCTTGTTTATCTCAGACTTAGAGATTAATTTCCGCCATTCGATGATCTACCAGTATTGTTCCTGTCACACTCCAGCCATCCATTCATGTAGTTATCTTACCACTTAATCGATTTGAGTACATTTTGCTGGAGAAAAACTCTGCTTCCTTCCTGTGATTTAATTCTGCTTGACTGCCTTTTATCACAATGGAACATATTTAAAAAAACACACACAGTGCTGTTTCCATCCACTCTGTTATTTTTGCAAGCCAAAGGACCATTTAAGTACGACTAAGGGCCCATTCAGTATGGGGGACTTACTAGTCTGAGCGTCAAATATGGCGACCCACTACAAAGCTTGCCGTCTAATCCACTAATAGACACTGAATAGATATCCCGTGGGGAAGTATTCAAGTGGGTCGGCCATATTTGACTCTCGAACTAGTTAGACCCCTGTTCTGAATGAGGCCTTAATCTAATCAAGATCACCACTGGCTCTACAGGCACTACAGTCAACAACCCCCTTATCCTAGAAGCCAGCGAACCTTGTCTCGCAAGGGCGATCTACCCAAGGTCTGGGAGAACAGATGTGATTTCTCGGCACAACCCAAATATTCAAACACTACATTCCTTTCTGGAAGAAACTCATAAATCTCATTAAAGAAACCCATTGTGACTTGTTTTATCATATCAGGGAGTGCATTTCTTTCTTTGTCATTTTTATCATTAAATCTGTAAAGCTAATCAATAGTTATCCCGATGATGACTGGCGAAGTAAGTCCAAATACGACAAATTAAACAAAAAAGGATGTGTGTGTGATACCAAATAAATCTTCATATCGTTGCTTTGCGTGCATAAACGCATTGATAATGTTATCTGGGCAAAGTTGTTCTTAAAGCATCGAGAAATCATCTGTTTAAGATTGAACAAATGTTTTATCATGATTGATGTTTTTTTTACATGTATATTTGCAAGTGAAAAAAGGCAAGTGGGGAAGTTAGATAGATGATGAAATTTAAATATGAGATTGTCGTCTTAACAAAAAAAAAAAAAAAAAAAAAAAAAAAAAAAAAAAAAAAAAAAAAAAAAAAAAACAAGTTTTGTATATGTGCGTCATTGTCTTATTCAAACCTCCTTTTTATTAAAAAGGATAAATTTGCTTCCGTGAACTAGGTAGCTAACGAGATTTTTTAAAGAATGCATTCACTGCTTTTTTTCACTCCTTTAAATCACGTCAACATTTGGCGGTATTAAGTGTCAAGACTTCCAGACGCTGTAATACGAAGTAATGAGACTTGGAAACACGACACTACAGACGGAAGATATAGTTGCGTCATCGGTTACTGATGACGTATTCGACTACTTAATGATTGGAATTAGAAAGGCTATAATAAAGACCAGAAAAAGCTAATCTTCGCAGTTAAAGATGGCGTTACTCTTTATCATGCAAAGCGGTTAGCTTATAGGCACTATATTCAAGCTTCTTGTCCAACGCTACCTGACCCTTAACCTTGCAGTTTAGCTAGTTTTTCCCAATTAACAGTACCAGTATTCTTATCAATTTTTTTCATAGGCCTACTGTAAAGACACTCCATGTCAGATTCTCATCTATCGTTGAAAATATGATAAACTAACATGATATTGGACGCCTTGGATTTCAAATCATTTTGCATAACAAGGTTTGAAAGATACCGTAACCCTTACAGTGTATGCAACTTTAGAAGGATGTTCGAAACTTGAATTGCGAAAGCAATTTTTACTTAAGGGCAACCCTGACGTAAGTAAACATAAAATCTTTCAAAATGTTTTGTTTGTGGACATATTTCTGCTCAATAACAATGTGTTTATCCACACGTAAGTGCATGCGGTGAGGGAAGATTACCCCTTTATCTTGTACACACACACAATGTGAGACGATACCTTGCAATTATGTGTGTAAAATGACTCCGCTTCTGATTCAGTGCCAACTGAGGGAAATGTCACAAAAAAGAGAGAGAAATAGCGGTGTTTTTGTTAGTATTGTTACAAGTACAACAATACGCATTGAGATAATGACGGAAACGAGATATTATGTTTCTGATAAACAATAACATTATACAACTCCATAAAACATTACAAACACGCCATTTCTTGGCAACATACGTGTGTTATTGGTAACAATTGTCGGCAAGAAAAAATGCTGTGGTTAGACATAGACCATCCATTTTGAATGCATAAGCTGTGTTACATTTTCTGTTTTCGTATAATCACCAGTTTTTCTGTAACCTACTCAACGTCAGGGGGAAGGTGCTAATCAGTTAAACTGATTGCATTCAGCGGGAATCCCTGCAAAGTTGGATCGAACTACGTAGATCGATGTTTACAGTGGGAATGAGCCCTAAAACGCAACAAGCATATTTTGGCGAAAAACACCAGTGGGTACACATGAAACCTCCTCAATAGCAGTTAGCTGTATTTTATCACACGACAAAACATTAAAAAATGTAATTTAAGCCATATTGCAATCTTAGGCCGCATTCCGAACAGCGGATTAACTAGTCCACGGGTCAAATATGGCCGACCCACTTGAATACTTCCCCACGGGGAATCTGTTCAGTGTTTATTAGCGGAGAAGACGGCAAGCTTTTAAGTTGGTCGCCATATTTGGCTCGTGGACTAATAAGTCCGCTGTTCTGAATGGAGCCTTACATTCCTGATCCGTTATATGATTTTTACACGATGATTTGATTGGCGCCGTATATAATCAAAGAGGAGGAGCTCTCCTAAAACTGGGGTAGATTGCCTTGCGTTCATACATTTCAAATGGAAACACAAAAACAAAAAGTCGTGTTGTCACGAAATATTTGCATCTACTTAATCAGATCTAGCGTGTATTCCGACAAAGCCCTGTTAACCACTATAATCGTTGATGGATTCGCTCTGTGGTGACCTGCCGTGCTCAGCTTGAAGACATGTCGACAAATCCAGCGAGGTTTCAGTTGAAATACTGCGGCAACACGTTAGTCTCTTTGAATGCTACTTGTTATAATTAACACTGAGGTACTTATGAGGACACTCCATCATTAGGTGCTATTTTTGCCTGACATTTTACTGAGCTATGACGTCAGAAAATAAATCACTTTTAGAAAAGGACTTAAGAAAAATCGAAACACAATGGAGAACAAGGTGCCTCAAAAACAATATTTTCTCGCCCAGTTTTTCATCGAACATTCAGTTACTATCAAAAGCGATTGATAAACCACAAAATTAATTTCATTTCCTTTTTTTCAATAGCCCAATCATCCTCCGCAATTCTCTAACCCTTTCAAAAACCCCATTTACGTGCACTGTGTTAATCAATTTGTCAGTTCCAAATCTTGGCTCTGGTAAATGCTAGTTGCCCACCGGCTTTTTGTTTATGGGAAATTACCCAGCACGTTAACGGCTGAACGTTCTTGACTGCGCCTGATTTGCGTGTGTCTGTCTCATTCCTGTCTACCAAATAGACAGTGTTCGTTTTTCCTGGCCATTTGGTTCTTTTCTGACTATTATTTCAAGTCTGCTTAAAGTGACATGCTTCATACGTTGTGATTTTTATTGAGAAATATAAATACATTCAGACCGTTTGTTTATTTAACTAACATTATTTGTTACACAGTAAATACTGAACTGGTTTAGGTGTAAATGACGTCACAAGAAAGCCGCATCACTTTTCATTTTGTCAGTTTACCTTTATAACCAATAATATCCGTTAGCATCTGCGCCAACAGCAAATTAAAAGAAGTACATTAAACCATCTTTTCGGGTCAAAGGTTGTTTGAGCACACCATAATCTGGTTTAGCTGTCAGTTGGTTTTTTTTTTCAACTTTCTAGATACGTCATAACCACTTTTTTAAAATTTAAAAATAAAATCACTACTGTGATTTTTACATCGGTTTTGCCTTCACCTTGTTTTGAAAATATTCCACATTAGTTCAGGTGCAATTCTTGATATCTACAGGTAGTCCTACGGAACCATTAAACATATTTACCTTGGTTGCTTTTGAACAACATTGAGAAACTAAAAAAGACGACAGCCAATTACCCTTGCATATTAAGAGCATTCATGTAAAGTAAAAGAAGTACAAGTCTTTGAGACATTAAAAATCAAATTACTACTGTGATTTTACTTCGGTTTTGTCTTCACTTTGTTTTGAAAATCTTCCACATTAGTTTAGACCCAATTCTCGGTACCAGCACATAGGCTAGTATCTGTGTTCCCATGGGGTCCGAGAACAAATTTACCTCGGTTGCTCCTGAACAACTTTGGGAAACTAAACAAGACGACAGCCAATTGACACTTGCATATCAAGAGCATTCATGTAAACCTTTTTATTAATTTTCACTTTTCTCTTTTCTTGTCAGAGGGCCGAGACGTCGCTGAAAGGTTCGACTGCAAGTGCATCGAGACATCAGCGGTGTTGAACCACCAGATCGACGAGCTCTTGGTTGGAACGCTGAGTCAGATCAGGCTAAAGGAAAAACAGAACGAGAAAAAAAGAAAGCAAAAATTCAGCATTGACGCCGTCGCATGCCTCCAGAGACACTCCCCAAAGAAACTCATTTCACGCTTCTGGAAGAAAAATCCAGTTATTTCTAAATCGTGTGACAATCTATACGTTTTGTAGACGAGACCAGTATTGTATTTTTCATCATAACAGGAAACTTTCACCGAGTCAGGTTTAAATAATATGCTGTAAACGGAAACCATTGCGTTGCATAAACTGGAAAATACGCACTTTCCATTGTGAAAAAAAAAAAACGTTTACAGTATCGAATTTCCTTTAATCATTTATTGATCGGTGACGAAGCGTTGTATCTTTATGTTTTTAAGAAACGATTTCATTATTTGCACCAAGGACCGAAATCATTGTTAAACGCCTTGTGATGTTAAAGGTTATTTCACCGAGTTAAGCAACATACATTAAGCTTTATAAGATATGTTAACAGTGAGATGATAGGTTTAAGGGAAACCATCATAGCGCGCTAAATTAACTTAACAAGGCAGAAAACAAGGGACGCATTGATGCCTGCATCTTCTGTCTGTACTTACTGATAAGTGTGTTGGTATTGACCTTCAGAGAGAGAGAGAGAGAGAGAGAGAGAGAGAGAGAGAGAGAGAGAGAGGAGAGGTAAAACGGACCAAAGATTGCACATGCTATTTTCCAATCTTCACATATCGGACGCCAAATGCCACTTTACCGTCAATCTTACACCTGCCCTATACCTATCTTTTCGACTACTTCAAACGAAATCTACAGAACATTATTCGATGTGGAAGCAAACAAAAAACCTTATGCTCTAGAGACAACGTTCATTGATGCAGTAATCAATTCAGTTGGCAGCGTAAGATCAGTCACTTGACAGCTACTAAATGTCACGGTATGCGGAGCTATTCTTCCCAACACGTTCAAACTACACTCGTAATGCTACGGTGCAATATTGTCAATACAAAACACAGGATATGTAAAGCAGACAAAGCACTGGATTGACAAAACGAAATAGTTGATAACACATGTACAGGTTTTCACGTTTTGACAGCCCAAACCATAGTTATTATTGACCTCATAGATTGAAAATAATGTTTTTTTTTATTATTTATCTATTTATTTATTTATTTGTTTGTTTGTTTGTTTGTTTTATTCATTTATTTTTTGCAGAATTCTATCGTCAAAAAATTGCAGTTTCAGTGTCAGGAAGAAAAATGTGTTATGAAGCTGTTTTGGGTGCACGTCACCGCCAATATAAACAACAGGTCACAGTATAAGAGTTGTATCTGTAAGGGAAATTTAAGTTAAGACGCAATATCTTTTCGTAATCAACCTGATTTTTTACGACTGAACTTGAATGAGAGGTCGCCGTATTTCCGTCGTCTGCACCAAGAGTTGTCCCACCCATATCTCTGTGTCGTCAGTCTAACTCAAGTTCGTCCAAATACACATGTACATACTGATATTTTTAAGTTATATTTGCACTTTTAACACGCTGAAAGGGAACACGATGATCAACAGGGAATATACTGAACGTGTATGTGGATTCAGTGTAATAATCTTACGTTGATTCACAATGTTTATTGAAGACACTGTATAATATGAACACTGAATGTGATTGTTAATACAGTATTGACACATTAAAATGAACAAATACGTTTTTTATTCGTCAAAATAATCAATATTGGAACGATGGATTTTGGTATTAAAAAGGATGTAAATATACAAACGAGCCTCTGTGTACTTATGTTGCTCGACGAGGGAAATGAAATGTAAATAAAAAGATTGTTGAATAAAGAGATTAAAATAAACAAAGTACAAAGGACTGATAATTTAATTCTTTTACACATAAGGGAATACACTTTTTCATTTTTATCTGAAAACTACTAAAATGCCATACACGCAATAATGCAAGTAAGATATACGGGAGACGGTCGCCGTATTGTGTTAGATGTGACAGGTTTGCTATGTAGCAATGGTGAAGGCACCGCCACGAGCGGCGCAGTGAGTTAGTTCCGTTTTCTGTTATGGAAGCTGGATTGCGAACGTCGAAAACCACAAACTAAGAAGATCCATTGTTGAAAGGACTGTATTGTAACTAGGGCCGGATTTAGAAATTACCATTTCCATCACCGTTACACATTTTAAAAAATCCTAATGATATATTCTTTTCATATATTCTTCTACTACGGTACTTTTTTTTTCGTTTCTAAGTTTCTCAGTACCATCCAAATATAATATTTTTAGTTTTTATTTAATCCTTTACCATTTTACATATATTTTTATCTGGCGACTTGGTGACCCATTGCCCTTGGTGCCCTAGGTCTAATTACACAACATCGTAAAAAACGTGGTGGATTCGCCTGGGATAAGATAACTATTGTTATATGGCTGAGGGACTTGATTAGCAGAGCGCAACCAAGACTGGGCTCCCATCCCTAGATCGATCTAATAGGATCGGTCCATCTCCACGGGGTTTCTCGCTAAATTGCTTTGAGCCCCGTCTTGGGCGGCTAAGATGCCTTGGACGCCCACTAAAGCTGCCATACGATAGTTAATTAACCCTATTAGACTCAACAGGCGTGACAGACATCTAAGCCGCCCAAGTTTATCGCAATTAAGCGAGAATCCCCTTGGAGATAGTTCGATCCAAAGTAGGGACGAATGGTCTCTTAATTAATGCAGACTATTTTACTTCCCCGCGGCCAGTGCATTTTTCCTTTTGAAAAAACGGCTCCAACAAAACCGCTTGAACGAATAATTCTGTGAGCGTAAATTACTCCCAACATGTAAGCACTTTCCTTTGTTGTCCGAAAAAGGTTCTTTCACTTCTAAAAGATCCTCCTTGGCGCCTGAACTCATAGCTACCTACTCAAAATCCTTTGCTTTTATTATAAATTTTATTTACTTTTTTTTTTTTTTTTTTTTGCTAAAGTCTGTTTTAACCGCAAGACACTATTGGTATGTTATTGATTGTTATTTGTAGCTTGTGTCGCCCTTTTCCCAATACTTGCTTACCGGCCCCGCCATCTTAATTTTTGATGAGTAATTTGAAATCTTAATGCCATTGCTAGGAAATGTTTTTAGTGTTTGTGCTGCGTTAAAAGACAGCCGCCACCAGAAAAAGTAAAATTAATCAAATCGGCACTTCATAACTCTCGTTGCAGCAGTTGGTCACTTTGTTTCAAATTTTTCTCCCAAACAATAAATTTTGACAAATATCCACTCGTAATAAAATGAACTGAGAAAGATCTCCATGTCATTTCACCATACAGTAACCCAGTGGACGGTATACATTCAGAGTAATAGTCCTTCAGTATGTTAATGGCTTATTCAATATGAAGGAGGAACCTTACATGTAGACGATCATCACAACAATTACCGAAGTCTCCTTATTACAGTGTAGATATCTATGATACCAGCGATGTCACGGACTGGGGTGGGGGGGGGGGGGTGGGGGGGGGGGGGGAGGGGGAGCATGAACAGGAAGAACATGGGTGGATCAGAAAAGTGGCGTTTCTTTCGGTTGCGCGTCGACAGGAAAGTTTTTCTCTTTCCGGGTAACATCGGTATGTAAAGAAAACAATAGGATGAGATATTTACAGGTTTGAGTTTCAAAAATCAAAATAATTACACGAAGGACAATTAACCAATTAGTAACTGCACTTTGATGCAAAATTAGAGCTCGACAACGAAGTGAGCTTAACTGAACTCTGACGGCGTAGAGATACATATCAACGACCTGATTACCGACAGTATGCAGGATATGCTGATTATATTATGGTGATGCATTTTTTTCTTCCGCTAACGCTCTGCTGGAGCGTTCCCAGTTTCAAGCACACATTTCTACAAGTGCCTATGCATGGAATCTTGAGAGAAACCTTCACAGAAAATAATTTTAGGGGGGAGGAAGTTGTACGCCTACGCCCTTGAAATCATTCGACTAAAAGCCGTCTTTATTAATGGAATAGTCGCACAGGAAACCAGTTACTGTATTATACACGTACTTGGATGATAGAAGAAAGAAACTCGAATTCGCACTGTATCTTAACATACGTGTACGTACTGAGGTGAGAGGCGTAAGAAACTACCAGTTTTATCAGGACTTCATCAAAGTTGTGATTGAATATGAAACCAGTAAAGTTCATCTGAGGTGAAAAGGGCGAAACAAGTATTCCCCAAAAACCTGTTAAATGCAAATGTTGGTGAAGAAATGGAAGCCAGGTTTAAGTCCTTCATCTCGATCTACGCCATTCTGCTTCCAGGTGAGTGACGCGATGTTGTCTCGAAAAGAATCAGGTTGATCAAAACGAACATGGGGAAAATGAAAGAAGAGATTTTTAAATTTGAGTTAAAACGCCCCGAAATGCCGTTAACGCCCACGTTATACACGTAATACCATGTAGACTTTTTGAAAAAGAAGTTACTGAAGCCATTCTTGTATCGGATAAGTTACCCATTCAACTTCAGCGTTGTAAATACGTGTTACTGAATGAGAATATATTCTGGAATATTCTGGAGAAATTTTATATATCATGATTTTAAAATATAGGATATAGTGTCTGAACCAGTGGTGTTCATTTAGTCGGGAAGCAACAGAAACCACATTAATTTTGGTGGATGAATCTATTATGAAGGCTATCTGGACGTTTAATGTACCACTTGAAAATTATGTACCTGGCAATGTTCAGATTTATTTCTTCACCTCAAATAAAAGTAATTGTCCAATCTACCATTGAACGAATTAATGTCCCACATCACCTAAATGTGTCTTGAAAGTGTATCGGTATACGACTTCCGGGTATCCAACAATTTGGGCAGAAAGCACTTGATTTGAATCATTCATCAGTTTATAGAAAGTGGCCCGCTGATGGTGACAATGATGATGACAATAAGGTAGAACAGCAATTACGACATGTTTAAACCTCGTGGTCACAACGTTACCGCTACATTACACTCCCAAACCCAATATAGAAGTGCATTTCACATGCTGAAATATCAAATACTAAATAAATGAATAAAATTGAATGTATTCGAAGCTGTGTTCAATTTTTAAAACATATGTATGTATAGAACAAAAGTCCACGGCTATCTCAATTCTACATCTACTTTTAATTTCCACCATGTCTATATATTATGTATGTAATGAGCATTCTGTATATGTATATGGTTCACAACGCCGTAGCAACGTCGTAGCCAATTACTGTAGTTCCGGTGTAACATGAAAATCTGACTCCCATGAAAATGTGACTCCCCAGTCAGATTTTCATTATGAAAATGTGACTCCCCAGTCAGATTTTCATAATGAAAATCTGACTCCCCCCATGAAAATTTGACTCCCCCTCCACAAAACTTCATACATCTTATTTTATTTGAGTATATGACTGTGATCTTGTAGTATGTAAAATGGATGATACGTTGGCACATTTTTTGTAGTTTGCAGTGAAAATTCAAATGAAAAAATAAGAAAAATAAAAAATGTGCACTTAATGAAAATCTGACTCCCCCGTGAAAATTTGACTCCCCCATCATAAAACTTCATAAATCTTATTTTATTTTGGGTATATGACTGTAATCTTGTAGTATGTAAAAAGGAGGATAGATTGGCACATTTTTTTGTAGTTTGCAGTGAAAATTTTAATGAAAAAATGAGAAAATTAAAAATGTGCACATAATGAAAATCTGACTCCCCCATGAAAATATTACTCCCCCTCCACAAAACTTCATAAATCTTCTTTTATTTTGAGTATATGACTGTGATCTTGTAGTATGGAAAATGGATGATACATTGGCACATTTTTCGTAGTTTGCAGTGAAAATTTTAATGAAAAAATAAGAAAATTGAAAATGTGCACATGGTTAAAAAATTGAGAGAAAAAAAGTAATAAAACACAGAAAAGGTGTTGAAATGATCATCAAATATTAAATAACTTTTTCATAGGGGAGACAATAGGCGATTAAGTGGACATTTTTAATTTTCTTATTTTTTCATGAAAATTTTCACCTGCAAATTACAAAAAAGCGCCAATGTATCCTCCATTTCACATACTACAAAATCACAATCACATACTCAAAATAAAATAAGATTTATGAAGTTTTGTGGAGGGGCAGTCATATTTTCATGGGGGAGTCAGATTTTCATTATTTGCTCATTTTTAATTTTCTTACTTTTTCACATAATTTTTCACCTGCAAACTACAAAAAATGTGCCAATCTATCCTCCTTTTTACATACTACAAGATCACAGTCATATACTCAAAATAAAATAAGATTTATGAAGTTTTGTGGAGGGGGTGTCAAATTTTCATGGAGGAGTCAGATTTTCATTATGTGCACATTTTTAATTTTCTTATTTTTTCATTTGAATTTTCACTGCAAACTACAAAAAATGTGCCAATGTATCAACTATTTTACTTACTACAAGATCACAGACATATACCCAAAATAAAATAAGATTTATGAAGTTTTATGATGGGGGAGTCAAATTTTCATGGGGGAGTCAGATTTTCATTATATGCTCATTTTTAATTTTCTTATTATTTCATTAAAATTTTCACTGCAAACTACAGAAAATGTGCCAATGTATCAACCATTTTACATTCTACAAGATCACAGTCATATACTAAATTAATTAGAGATTAATGAATGTTTTTTTGTAGGGGGGTCAAATTTTCATAGGGGAACCACATTTTCATTATGTGCACATTTTTAATTTTTCTTTTTTTTATGAAAATTTTCACCTGCAAACTACAAAAAAGTGCCAATGTATCATCCATTATGCATACTACAAAATCATAGTCATTTACTCAAATAAAATGAGATTAATGAATGTTTTTTTGGGGGGGAGTCAAAATTTCATAGGGGGAGTCAGATTTTCATTATGAAAATCTGACTGGGGAGTCAGATTTTCATAATGAAAATGTGACTGGGGAGTCACATTTAAGGGGAGTCAGATTTTCATGGTACACCGGCGTGGTTTGCTTGCCGCAGTTAGGATTGCTTGATAACGAGCGGATTGAGTAGCATCAGAGCCAAGTACAGGCTGATAATTTTACTCCCTCCTCTCAAGCTCGTTTTGGCAAATATAAAGACGGCTCCAATAAAACCGCAGAACCGAGTGAATACTTTTGTTAACTGAAATAAACACTTCCCACACAAAAATACTTTCTTTTGTAATCTAGAAAAAGGTTCTGTCATTTATGGGGTTTCCTCTTTATTTGCCCTTTGTTTAACGTGTTTAGGCACCTCAACTCAGAGACACCCTGCCAAAATTCCTGGTCTTTTTTACAGTCGAATGTCGTAGCTTCTATACACTGCTGACATGATCATTATTGAAATTAGTCGCTTATGCCCCCCCCCTTTTTTATTTGAAAAGGCGTGTAATAAGCAGACCCGCCGTCGCAATTTTTAAAATAGAAAATTGAAATAAAATTGGAATTCCAAATACAATTGCTTGGAAATGTTTTGGTCTTGTGAAAAGACGAACATTATTACAATGTCCATGACAGATTGAAAACAGTCATTTCATTTGATGTGCGATAACACGGTAGTAACCAGACAAAGTAAAATAAATCTACTTGGCACTGCATAACTCCCCTGATGCAGTATAAGTCGCTTCATTTTAATTTCACTGCCCACCAGTGCAATCTAAAAAAAATCGCTCGTTATACAACGAACTAAGAGAGACGTCCATGCCATGACTTAGTGCAAAGAATACGTCTTGACAAGCCGATACCAATTATTTTACGTAACAATACAGCCACAACGCGTGACTCTGCCAAGAAGAAAAAATTAGATTTATGCGGCCAAATGTTCATTAGCACAACGAAGCTCTGCTTTTGCTCAAGGGTAAATAAGATAAAGCCCATATGACTGAAAACCGTCATTTATGAATAACGAAAAATAATAAGATACAAAGTGACAAAAATGGGGGGATAATCATACTCCCTCATACTATATAAGAGCTATAATATAAAATTAAGAAAGATTAATTAAGAAAGATATTGGAACAATTGGAGAAAAAAGTTGGCACAAGTTCACATTGACGAGCATCTTATTTTTTTTCTGTTGGAAGACCGTCAAACATGAAGGATGGAACGACAAAGATAATTTAAAAGACTATCTCTGGATCCGCCCGTGCAAAACAACGATTACAATTGCTATAAATCAGATGAATGGAAAAAAGGCTCGATATTTTATTGAGAAATATGTTTTACAAGTAATATTGGTCATTATCGGATCAATCTTGAAATTCCAGGTACGATTAAACGTGGCACAACAATAATCAAAAGAAAATAAGTTCTTAAATAATAAAAGTATGTTATTATTATTATTATTATTATCAACTCGGCGCTGCGTAGCTCCTTCGATGCAGCCTACTTCACTTCATTATAATGTCCCTCCCCTGCAGCACAATCTAAAAAAATCCACTTGTTATACAACGAACTAAGAAAGATATTCCTGTCATGACTCAACACAAAGAATACGTCGCAACAAAAAAAGGTTGACACAAACTCTTTCACGTAACAGGATTCTATGTTTGTGCAGCTACAATGCGTCGCAATATCAAGAAGAATAAATAAAACCATTGGTCTTAAGACGCTTTTATTGAAGAAACAGTCGTATAGGAAACTCTCAATACATAATACTGGGGGAATAGAAGAAAGAAACCCAAAGTGTAGCTTATTGTACGATTACGTACACAGGTGATGGGTGTAAGAATCTCCTAACTTAACCAGGAATTCACCAGAATCGTGACTACATAGGAAACTAGTTACACTGAAAGTTAACTGAGGTTTAAGGGCTAGACAAACATCCCGAGAAATGGAAGCAAAGGTGTCGTCCTTTCTCGCCGGCTGCGTCGTCTTACTTCAAGGTGAGTGCCGTGCACGGAGTTGTATGGAAGAGCATCTGGTTGATAAAAATGAACATCAGGAAATGAGTGAAGAGAGAATCATTTTAAATCCGGTTAAGTGACATTTCTAGTCAGAAATTTAAAAGTCCCAGTACATGTATGGCGCAGATGACTGTTAGTACGTAATAACATTGGGTATATATGTTACTGACGCGATTGTTGTATTGCATAAGTGAATTATTGTGTGTAACCTCTACGCTGCAACAAACGTGATACTTAATGACAAAAATGCGACGGTAAGAAACCCGAAGCACGACGATACATCAAAACGCTAAAAGACAACATGACCCACCAGATATTGTACCACAATCCTTGCCATAACCTTGGTCATATTACATATAATGGGGGGCAATGTATACCTCATAACTCTGTAATTTGTAGCTTAGCGGTGACGGGTGCCTGTTATAACCAGAGCAGGGTTAGAAGAGGTCCACAAGGTATCTTATTATGTGAAGTACACTATATATGGGGGGGGGGGGGGGTATGAAGTAAGAGTAACGTCTTAACAGTTAGCTGACAAAGGTCTAACACTGATTACCTCCACTTGCACAGCAGTCTATTGGCAGTAAAAAGATGTCTGGAACCGCTCAAATTTACCAATGAATTAATATTACAAACAGATTCGAAATACAAACACCGCTGTATACGTAAAGGTTGGACAACGCGTTACACGACGTATTCTGAAGAATTATAAACCATAAACAAAGACATTACGTGAAATCACCGAAAATGCTTGTGAATTTTTATATGCTCCCCCCTCCCCTCCGACAAAGAGGAGCATGCTATACTTAGATATACGGGAGGGTTTTACTATCTTTTCTTTAATGTTTCAAAAATACAGTCATAACGAAAACTAACAACGAAACGTTGAAATAAGTTAATGAATCTAATGTAAACGGGCACACGTTGTTAGAGCTACAGATTTTAGTACTCCGATTGTGCTTATGTACTACAAAGCAACAACAGTACAGTATACGTGCTTTTGACAAAATTTCTGTTGACTTCACTGCACTTGAAAGAATATATTAGCATGTAAATGCATAATGTTAAAAGGTCGAATTCTTATTAAACCCGTTTAAGCAGGTACAATGTATATAATGCTACAGATTATACGCGCTTTTTGGAGGCTTTCTTGTCGTGTTCAGCACTAAGAACGGGTTTTTGTTTAGATTAGTGTGACTCAAATTGTCATAAAGATTATAATAATAATAATATATTTACTACTACCTCTATGTTAGTCTGTTTAATATGCATAAAATAGGAAAACGCGTCTTGGAAATATATAAAATCTCCGTCTACTTACACCCATTTGAAAAGAAAGTCTTAAGTGGCAAATGTAACGTGTATTCCAATACTTCTTTATGTCAAGTTAAAGGTAAATCTAATACCCTCCCGACAAAAATTTAATTTCACTCTTTATTTTAATCTTCCGAACAAATAACGCACTTAACTTGCAAAATGTTTGTTTTGCGATTACGTATATTTTCGATTGTGCAGTGAACTTGGTAAAGACATTTCATGTAATTCTAGTGAAATGTACACAGTGATTGCGTACTGTAACCAAGTATTTTAACAAAGGTATTGTTTGTGTTTCTTCATTGTCGAAGGAGTCGACGGTTCAGGTGACTTCACCATGGGACTCTGTAGGAATGTTACAAGACTGTAAATCTATAAAATTCCTATTTGGAACCCTGTTGTATTTTGGGCCAATTTTCTAAAGGTCCCTACAGGAAATTTTAGAAAGGGCAGCGTGATCTAAAGCTATGACAATAATCGGTCGGGTTGATAAGACGACGACATCATATTTTTCCACGACACCTCAGTCTTTTCAAAACGGCATATGAAGCATAAATTTGTACAGCTCTATTTGTACAGTCCTATTGAATGACAAGGGGTCTGGACATGATTAGATCAGCCCCCTGTCTTTCAAAATCAGAGTGGCTCCCGTGTCAAACCCCCCCCCCCCCCCAACATACACACACTCCCAGACATTATGATCCGCCCATAGCTTCTGAGCTGTAAACACACAGAACCTTGTGAAAAGTTGCCAATATCTACCCCCCCCCCCCCACCTCCCCCCGCTTTCGGTTTCTGAAAAAATCTCACCAATATTCCCTTCTTGAAATTATACTTTTGAATAGCTGAATCATGGTTCTCAACCGTACCCAATGGCACCGTTTGCCCTTCTAACACCAAAAATTTACGTGGCCCTTTAGCGGGCTACAAACCCCACGCCAAGAGGGGCGAGGGTCGGTTTCGCATCCAGGGCCTCTCATTCGTAAAAAAAACCCGGACCCTCCGCTTTCAAATATTCCTGAATCCGCCCCTTATACTTTCTTTATAAATTTCACTTCAGCTACCACGTGGTGCCTGGGCAAGTCCATGGAAACTCAGCTATCAGAGGATCTCCTGTCTAACTACAGTGCCACGGCCAGACCAGTGACGAACGCTTCACACCCCGTCCTGCTGCGGGTCGGGTTCGCCTTGAACCAAATCATTGACCTGGTGAGGCACAGACAGTTACCAATTAGTGTGGTGTCTATCTTAGAGGGCAGACAGAACAGCGCGCAGACTAACAGATCCATGGATCAAATATGGCGACCCACTAAAAAGCTTGCTGCTTACATCCCGCTTAGACACTGGAGAGATACCCGGCAGGGATTACGCAACAAGCATTCAAGTGGGTCGGCCATATTTGATCCATGGATCTGTTAGTCAGCTGTTCTGGCTGTGTTCTTATATGTAATTAACTGTATAAATAATAATTATTATTATGCATACTTATAGTCGTGACGCTGGTAAACAACCTGAGTTTAAAGACGCATCACTTCCTAGTTCGGCTTTAATACAGGACGTAAGGATTAATCGCTCAAATAATTTCAGGATGAAAAAAGCCAAGTTATGCTAAGCAGCGTGTGGTTGAGGCTTGTAAGTATCGATTTCAAGTGGAACCTATAAAAAACTTTAAAACAAAATAAAGCTAAAAATTGGAGAAAAAAACACATCTTTTGAATAGCAAAAGATGGTCATGTGTAACTCACACTACCGAAAACGTAACAGTTCTTCCTTAAATGGTAAATACAACGCCAAATTTTATATGACAGGAAAGGACCATCGATGTTCAAGTATTCTAATAATTTTTATAATTAAATTTTCTTTAGCTTTGGACAGATGAGTTTCTCCAGTGGAACTCAAGCAATTACCAGGGATTATCGGAAATACGGATTTCTACTGCCGAAATATGGATGCCTGATCTTACGCTTTACAACGAGTAAGTTTTTTTTAAATCTGAAATATTATTGAAAAAAGGATAAGTGTAATTTTTATTAAGGAATAATTAAAAAAAAAAGTGTTATTGTAAAAAGAGATTATGGTAAACAAAGACTGCTGTTGGTAAACAACATTAAGATACAGTGCACATGTATATGCCTATGGCGGAGAACAAGCAGGCACGGAGAAGAAGCGATCTTCTCCGTGGGCGACCAGCTTTTGTGATGTCAGTCTACTCTATCCCTATCATTCTTCAGCGTCCGCGAAGAGGAGCGGGGTTTGGACCAATACAAAGTCACCGTGTATCCAAATGGCGCCGTCTACTGGTTAACGCCCAACATTCTGAAAACCTACTGTAAGCTGGACGTCACCTATTTCCCGTACGACCAACAAGTTTGTCCGTTCAAGTTCGGTTCATGGAGTTACCACGGATTCCAACTGGATGTGACAAATCGAACCGCCTCAGGCGACACATCAAGTTTCGTTGACAACGGTGAATGGGAACTCGTGGACATCCCAGTGCGCCGCCATGTTGTCATGTACGGGTGCTGCCCAGAGCCATACCCGGATGTAACCTTCTACATCGTTATAAGGCGGCGATCTCTGTATTATATCTTCAACATAGTGCTTCCCTGTGTGCTGATTAGTTCTATAGCTCTGGTAGTGTTCTACTTGCCCCCGGAATCCGGCGAGAAGATTGCCCTGGTGATAACCGTTCTTCTCGCGCTCACGGTCTTCATGCTGTTGATAGCAGAGATCATGCCGCCCCAGTCGGAAGTTGTGCCGCTGATTGGTGAGATTTCGTTCCGAAATTTTGAATGATATTTTGCTTCAGACGTGTTATTAATTAATTAATTAATTAATTTATTTATTTATTTATTTATTTATTTATTTATTTATTTATTTATTTATTAACCTTTGCAGTCTGGGCGTCCCTCTAATTCATAAACAGACTCAAATGTATGTTTATACTGTATCTGTTGAAAGGATTTTAATTAGACTACTGTATTGTAATTACACCTGTTTTGATAAAATTGCAAACCTATTTGTGTGAACATGTTTATGGAAACCTTGTTCTGAAGAAATAAGCTATATGTTACCAAAAGGTGCAACATTTATTTTGCCCAAATCTATGACATTGAAAAACCGGGTGCAAATTTGTCGATGGCAGTTGGGTCTTATAAGTTTTTAAAGGCACAGATTACACCACATATTATTTTTTATTTTCTTGTATTTAGGCCAAGTTACTATATTAAACATATATCTTCTCTTTCAGGCCAGTACTTCATTGGTGCCATTGTATTGCTGTCTTTATCTACGGCCTTGACAGTGTACGTGATGACCCTGTACCACAGTGGCAACCATGCAAGACCAGTACCGGGATGGCTAAGAAAGGTGGCTTTCCGCTGGCTGGCAACCATATTATGCATGAGAGCGACGGTGAAAAGAAAAGCACGGGTAAGTGAACTGAAATTGACAAATAATTTTTGTTTATGGGGTTGGTATAAATTTTTAAGAAAGTCTCTTCATTTAGATTCCAAGAATTTTGTATGCATGGGTAAAAAGCACAACCTTTTTTCTGCTGCACATGCACGCTTAAATCTACATTTAAACACTTGTCATTTTGGTTTTTTTAAATCTACACCGCTTTTTTTGTTTATTTTGGTAACAAATAGGTTCACCCGGCGACAAGTGAGAAAAAGGATCAGCCGCACAACGACAAGGAGACAAGCAACACAACGCAAACTTCTGTCTGGACCGCTAGTAACAATGCCAACGACCATAGCCAGACGACGCCTTTTTCAAAAACAAGGGATGAAAAAATCACTGACGACAATGTCACACATACAAAAGGAGACGCTGAAGAAACAAACACGCTTCTGAGGAAAATTTTACACCATTTTAGTGCCTTGGCGACCTCCATGGCCGATCATAAGGCACACGAAAGCATTGAGACGGAATGGCATATCGTGGCAAAAATTATTGACAGGCTTTTACTGGTACTATTTTTCATCATGACTGTGACGCTGAATCTGTTTTTCTTGTGTTTCCGTCCCAGTTATGAGTATTCCGTAGACTGAGTGGAGAGTGATAAACAAGCTAGCTCATGTTTGAAGCTTTATCGACTGATTTACCAAAAAAAGAAAAAAAAACGCTTCTAGACGACAAGACAAAATAAAATTGTTGCCATACAAAATTACCACAGCCATCGTTATTAGTTGCTCCATGTTTCTAAAGCCCTATGAGTTGTAATGTAGCAATCAATATTGAAAGGTTCGCACTGTGTTTAATCAAAACGAAACATGCACGACGTAGAGCTCTGTATCAAAAAAGAAAACATGCTGAGTGGTTTTAACAACAGTCAGGAACGTGAGTACATGATTACCTTCATCCTGGTAAGGTGGTTCCAGTCGTAATCTAGCACTTCAATCTCGCCCAGTGATCCATCAACTTATTCAAATAATTTTAAAGCGGCGGAGAATAAAAGTCAGTCGATTTTTTAAATCAAATATTAACGTGGGAGTTAGTTTTTCTTTAACGTTGAAAATCCATTTTTGGCAGACAGGCTAATGAAAATTGTCTGTTGGATTGTTTTCATAAGTAATATATTTGTCTAGATCACAAGGATTTATCGGAAATACGGATTTTTGTACATTTGTCTAGATTTCTACACTAAATTGTATCGCTGTCTTATATTGTACTTTTCTGTAATGTCTGACGTACATGTAGAATTATGAAATTCTTTTACTAAGGAGTCAAAATTTAAACTACCCATTCCATGCAGGTGTCTTATATATGACAATACACATGTATAACGCCCTCTAGCGATCTATTTGTAAATAAATGAAAAACCGGAGTGCGCTGAGTGCTGTGTGCAAAATTCACAGCCTTTCGGAAGTATTTTCATCCTCAAAACTATAACAATTTTTCCATAATTTCACCAGTAAATTAAAATAGTATCTCAGCGATCATTTTGGAATATTCTCATTTTTATGGCTGTATATAACGTCGTGTATGTCCATCTTTCAATTAAACAGCAGGTCCCAGTTTAAGGAAAATCCCTGCTTTACACTACTAAAATAGTGAAGAGGAAAAAAAAAGTTGAAAGCAAATCCAGCACCCTCTACTTGCTATCTTGACCCTGCCTCCGATATTTATTTTATTTTTATTTTTTAATTCTTTTATTCCATCCTCAGGGGTTAAAAATTATAAAATAGTACACACTTCAAATCGAACACATAATTCCCATAATAAAATCATATAATGAAATCGCTCTAATATAAGTGATAAAATCATTCTATAAATGTGTTCAGGTTAAAATGTAAGACAGAGAAGTATTAAAATGGAATAAAATTTAAAAAGGCTTTGTTTTTTAATAAAGAATGCATGGGGGAATGGTGTAAAATTGTAAGTCGATCTGAATGGCTTATTCTACCCCTCTCTCTATTTTCGGATATATTTGGGGTTTATTATACTGCCATAGCATATGATTGTGAAATAACCTCCGGCACTAAGGCTCGTGGAGCTAACAGTGACACTGATAAGGACTTCGCTACTCTACAATGTATATTGCATATGCACTACTGGTATATGTTTACCTGATAATAAGGTCACGCCCAGAGTGTGTAGATTACAATTTAACCCCTCTCTCTCTCTCTCTATAAAACCTGATGGCAACAAACAGAATATTCAGCACCAGACATCTGACATCTAACTTCAACTGCCCTTGTTTCAGGCCTGTAACCAACAGAGACCCCCCCCCCCCCCCCCCCGAACCCCTTTTTGGCGGGAAAAAATCTCCTCTGCGTAAAATTTCTCTAGGTACACAAAGGTTTCACGGTAAAAGGTCCACTACAGGTATTTCAGAAAAAAAACCTTTTGAAATTGCTGGCTACGGACCTGTGTATAGTAGCACGAAGGCAATCACAATGACACGGACTTTTAGAGGCAACTCGTGATTATCATGTGACCGCACATACTCTATATACATTGGGGGTATTTATAGAAACCGCGCTATAGAGAGAGTAAGGTGAAGGAAACGATGACAATCATGAAGGCGAACTGTATTTTTACTTCCCTGTTCGTTCTTATACTTGGCTGTGAGTCTTTAGGTAGAATACCTGAGAGAGTTCGTTATGACGGGTGAGTGAACACAAGCTAGCTCCGATGATTTTATTTATTGAGATTACCAACTTTTAAACTAAAGGGACCATTCCCATACCCTATCGTACTAGCTGTGGATCGATCTACCTCCCAGGAGGTTCTCGCTAAATTGCAATCAACTTCAGTGGCTTAGATGTCTGTCACGCCTACTGAAGTTGCTAGGGGTAATTAATTATCGTTTAGCAGCTACAGTAGGCGATTTAGCGAGAAACCCTTTGGTGATGGATCGATCCTGTTATATCGAGCTGTGTAGGTATGGTAACCCAGTGAAAGATTCAACATAATTTTAACGCACATAAACAAACTCACAGACAACCAAAGTCATGTCACCCGCTTACAGAGTAGCAAACAGTCGGAGAAAGTCACACTATTGATCTGGGATCTCAATTTCATTATGTTGAATTTTAAAGGGTGTTTGATACACGACATATCTGAATAATGTATTGAAATGAAATGTCTGCTTCAGCCACCAAGTGATTCGAGTGACACCACACACTGATGAACAAGTGCGTGCTCTGAGACTACTGAAAGATAACGTCTTTGTCAACAAAGTGAGTAGAAGGACCCTTTATACTCATGATGCATTTATCTTATCAAACATAAATCAAAGTGCCCTTTATCAATAAAAGACAGCTGATGCACACATATTGAAATATTACAGGCCTGAAAAACATCTACATGTACCAGTGCTTGCACTTTCTATTTCAGCCTCGTGTGTTTTCCTAATGTGTTTACTTTTGCTTCTCTTTCCTAGATTTCTCACACGCTTGTGATCCGTGATCTGCTTTGTTTAACTCCCCTCTTGTATTAAAATTCACGTTGAGTAAAGTAAAATTCAGCCAGCGGCATTGATACTGCCCCTAGCATGTGATCCATGATCTCTCATATTCTGAATATACTGTAATTTAAGCAATGTTTTTCTGATTATTTGTGAATACGGTGTGTCTTATATTGGTTGTTCTTTTTTAAAACCAGTGTCAAAGGTCAGAGAAGAATTTCATCACTTGTTATGTTATAAGAATGAAGTAATTTTTCTCCAGTCAACAGCTTAATATTGAAATAGTTTTTACCTCCAATATTTCGATGTCTAACAGAAATATTGGAGGTGAAAACTATTTCAATATTAAGCTGTTGACTGAAGAAAAATTACTTCATTCTTAGTGTCAAAGGCACTCTGAATCTTTTATTCTCATAATGTAGGTAGATTTCTGGCGACCTCCAACAGGAGTCAATAGAGCAGTGGACATTCAGATACCACCTGACTACCTTAAGGTCCTGAAGGGGGCCCTGAATGCACTTGACTTTAAGCCAGAGGTCATCATAAAGGATCTGCAGGCTAAGATAGAAGATGAGCTCTTGTACAATTTGAAACAAAATGCTACTGATGAGTTTGACTACGGGAAATACCACTCACTGGATGAATTAAGTTGTTCAGTGCTTTAAGGAACCCAACACAATAAAACCAAATAATGTGCGACTTCTGAAAATTCCATTTTTGACACAAAGAACTTTTTTGTAAACTTCTGTGGTGTATTTGTTTAGTATTTAGATTCTGAAGACAGAAAAAACTTCAGAGCACTTTCCTCTAGTCTTTAAAGATTAAAAGCATTATTTAATTCACCATTGTCTTTTTGATATAGGCTAATATGTTTCAATATAACAATAATGGGACCTATGGTGGGTATAAACGGTTTTCCTCAAATAAAAATGATTGGTCTTCGCTCCATAAGGCCCAAGCTTGTATTAAAAACGTTAACACCCTCATTCGATGTCATTATTGTTATATTACCCACGTTCAGTCTGTCGTGATTTCTTAGGTAGAGGAATGGCTGAAATCTCTTCAAGAGACGTATCCGAAGCTGGTTACACTCATACCGCTAGGGAACTCATTTGAAGGGAGAATGATAAACGCCATTAAGGTCTGTTTAATACAACTGACGGGATTTGAAAACTGGAATTAGACGCTTGGAAATGGATTCAGCATTTAGATTAAAAGACTACTTTCATTTTAATTTTAATTAAAACTAATGTGACAGACACACTGTCCAAAAAGCGACCTATGTGTTCAAATTTTTCAATTTTTTTCTTCAACTTACACGCCCTTTTCCTGTCTGTTCAGATAAGCAGTGAGCATTCTACGGGGAAATTGTCCTTTTGGATGGACGGCGGGATACACGCACGAGAGTGGATCTCTCCAGCCACGGTCATCTACATGACAGGACAGGTGAGTAGAACGCTCTCTGGGCTTTTAGTAGGCCTTATAAACGGATTAGGCGTTTACTAGCACTAAACGCAGATTTTTAAGCACTAACATCAATATTAACCACCTAACTTACAAATTAACCAGCACTACCAGAGCGGATGGGTGTTAGTGCTAGGTTTCGCTTTGTTGGTGCTAAATAATTGTACGGTGTGTTGGTTAATTTGTGGGTTTGGTGGCTAATAAGGGTGTTTGTGATAAAATATATGTGGGTAGTGTTAGTAAACGCATAATCCGTTTATAAGGCCCGTAATAGATCAGTTTTAATTTGTCTCCCCCCCCCCTTCCCAACCCAGAAGCAGGGGCTGCAATCATTCATTAGTTCTGGTAATCTGATTGCCGTGTGCTTGACCGACACAAGTTCTTGAATCAACACCTAGATACAATAGTGGTTGAAATAATTAACAATTAAATTGTAATCAAATTTATTTTAGAAACTATCACATTAGTCTATGTTGTTCAAACAACTGGGGTTATTAACTGATCTTTAACTAAAATTAAATACATGTATATAAATTTGATGCAGTGATAATAAAAAAAGTTCTTTCATTTCTTAATTAATCATTTCCAGCTTTTGTCTCAATATGGAAGCGACCCTGACGTCACGGAGTTGGTGAACGCCATTGACTGGTACCTACTCCCTGTATTCAATGTGGATGGGTATGTCTACACGTGGGAGAAGGTGAGAATAAATTGACGTGAACCGAGTCTCTTGTTGTATGCCTTTGTTTCTGTACTACCAGGTAGATTACAGTGGCGGATTTAAAGAGGGGTGTACGGGGGGTCCTGACCCCCCCCCCCCACTTCGGTTTCTGAAAAAAATTAACACCAATGGTGCCCTCTTGAAATTAGAATTTTGACGCTAAATCATACTCCTTAACCGTACCAAATGGCACCGTTCGCCCTCTAAAATACCAAATTTTTTCGGGGACCTTGGCTTCAGTGGGCCCCGAACTCCACGCCAAGGGTATTGCATCTGCGCCCCCCCCCCCCCCCCTCCTTCAAATAGTCCTGGATCCGCCCCTGGATTGATTTCTTTGGTGATTTTATCTGCCGTCGCAGACAAGCAGGTCTCTAGACCCAGAAATTTTAGATGTATTTTTCACAACGCGACTGGTTCCTAACTTTAGTATATTTAGACGTGTAAATACATGTATTACCACACAAAATAACTTCATAATAAATTTTCAATAAATGAATAAAAAATAAAAGGATGTTTGAACCAAAGGCGAATCCTTTAATTGGTTAATTATATACTGTTATAATCTATGATTTATGTGAAATAACCGTCAGCACCAAGGCAGCAGTTATCTGCACGTGCAGTTAACAGTGGCACTGATAAGAATTTCGCTACTGAACCAGGTATATTGCATATGTACTGGTGGTGTATATTTACCTGATAATAAGGCCACGCTTAGAGTGTTTTAGGTTTGATACCAACAGTTTCAACGGGGAGGGGGTTCTAAGTGACCCAACTTCAGTCATAAACCTTATTACATAGGAAATGCGTGGGAATTATGCCCGTCTCAACTAATGCAATCTTCCATCTGCATACTTTGCTTAAAAACAATAATGTTGTGGTTTATTGCCGATGGCAAGCTTCCCATTTGTCATTATCTATGAAATGTTAAACTTAATGAGATGTTCACAAGAACCTGTTTGGGTTACAAGATGCAATTGCCTGGTAACGTATTCATAATCTGCAAGGTTGAGACTAATAAGAGATTGGAAAAGCGGTGGCGAGAATAAACTGCAGTGTGCATATTCTAGCACAAAAATCAAATATCTGCACATGAGATGAAAGCGTGCTTTTTGATATAAACAATATTGCGAAATTGACAAAGCCTACCTTCTGATTGATTTCATGTAATTTGATTTCTGGTCTGGGTGTCGTTCGAAAAAAAAACATTAAAAAATTTCGCTGAATGTACATGTATGTATTAAAATGTAAATCCATTAGAATTTGCTAAAACGACATTTATTTTGTCTGTACTGTAATTTGATTCCCTCTGTACCTTTTGTGTTATTTGTCGCCCCAAGGAAATCCCTTTCCCCCACTCTTGATAAAAAAAGATACTCCATGAGGCAAATTGAAAATAATATTGGAAAAACGCATTGAAATTAGTAGAAAGGTTATTTGCAGGTAATGCACGTGGGAAAACATTTTAGCTTGGGAGAAAATAGCCGATATAACTTTTTTAACTTGTATTTCGGCATTTTGATCGACAGTTTTATAAATTCTCGAGAGCGTGGCAATGGGAGTCAACAACGGAAGAAATAATTGGATTTTTAGATAGAGTTTTTACTGTAGCCAGCATCTACTTTAGTTATATCTTAAATTTTCAATACTCATAAATAAAGAACATACTGTGATGAAAACCCTTTTGCTTGAGCTATTTATTACCTTAATTTGATATTTTGAAGAAATTATGGTCTCAGACGCTCCAAAATTGTCTTCGTGATCTCCTTTGCATAACGAAACTCGAAGTTTTGTTCTTGTGCTGCATACATAGTCTATATCAGGCAGAAGCACTCGAAAAAAAGGTACATGTTGCTTTTTTCCATTTTTTTAAATTTTGTTTTCAATACAATTTTAATCAAAACTTTCTTTTCAACCACCAGGATCGCATGTGGCGTAAGACTCGCTCCACTCATCCGGGCACCTCATGTGTGGGAGTGGATCCAAACAGGAACTGGGACTGGCACTGGTGTGGTAAGTTATGTCATGATGACGTAAGCATGCTGAAAGGAAATAAGTGTACTCGGGGTGGTGGGAAGCTTCCTTTGAATATCGCCTCTTCTCTCCCCCTAACCCTTACATTAACGTCTACGATGTGGTCAATTTATACTCTGGATTTTTTATGGAAAAGACAATTATTTTGTATCGAATTAATTAGATTGCCCATGGTGTAGGGGCCCTAATGTATATGTCTGTAACATTTTCGTTTAGTTATGCTAATTTGAGTAGTTACTAATGGGTTTGTTTCTGTTTTCTTTCAGAGGCTGGCGCCAGTAGAAATCCGTGCTCAGACTCCTACTGCGGACCGAAAGCCTTTTCGGAAGTGGAACTCCAGCACGTGACCAACTTCCTTGCGGCTCACAATGACACGTTGAAGTGTTACATCAATTTCCATAGTTACAGCGAGCTGTGGATGACGCCCTGGGGTTACACGCATACCCTCCCGCCAGATTACCAGCTTCAGGTAAAGCATTTGAGATCCGCAATTTGAGATACCAGCTTCAGTTAAAGCATTTGGTTTGCCTTCATGGCGGATTTAGGGGGGTGTCATTGGAGCCCTACCTCCCTTCGATTTCTGATAAAAAAACGCACCAAAAAAAACGTCTCCTTGAATCATCGTTCTTAACCGTACCAAATGGCGCCATTTGCCCTCCAAAACACCAATTTTTTTTCGGGTCCCTCGAGTGAGCTCCTAACCAGAAGCCAAGGGAGTGAGGGTCGGCATCGGAATTTGAGGTCTGCCAATCCTTAAAAAAACGCCCCCCCCCCCTTCAAAAAATTCTGGATCCGCCCCTGTACCTCTTATTAATTTTTGTTTTGCATGGACTCTTTGCATATTTAATTCGCACACATTACCATATTTCAAATTGTCAGGCAATTTTGTAGGTCAAAATTATATGACATCTCTATGCCACACCTAGATGCACTTTTTGTCAACGTACACGTACTGGTAACTGGTCTAAAATAGCTTGTTCCCAATTTCCTTTAAATTCATATGGGTCTATACCGAGTGGAAAGCTTGCTTTAGAATATACCTTTTAGCTGACATAGATATGAACAGGATACAAATGCTTTTCATTTTTATTATCATAACCTATTTTTTAAACATCGAAAATATCGCCTACGAAGGTCACCTTGCACTCCATAAACTACGATTTCTGATTCACTGAGTAATATGTAAAGTGGTTTTTTTTTCACACGTGTATACTCTCCTTGTCTTTCAGAACAAAGTCGCTGCTGCTGCGGTTGAAGCCCTGGCCAGCGTTAATGGAGTAAAATATGAACACGGCAGCATTGCCAATATCATATGTAAGTTTATTTATTTATTTATTTAACCTTTATTTGAGTATTCATTGAGTCTAATTAAAATGCCTTACAAATAATTTAATTATTAAAACTAGTTTGTAAGACAAATTATCAAATATCAGGTTGGATGCAGGGATGTTACTGTATGTAGTACAAACTTTACGTTTGTGGCAACGGGTTACATAAGTGGAAATTAAAATGACATATTTTTGTTGGATAATTTTTCACTGGTGATACCTGAAATTTGGCGCTTTTTTTTTTCTTATCGCTTTAACTTGAAACAAATGAATAAAATGATTTGAATTTTGAAAATCACTGTTTGTGCATGATGAAATCGGGGTATTGTTTATTTTACAGTATAAACAGCAACCAAATATATATATTTTTTATTTTTCTTTAATCTCTTTCCATTAGATCCAGCAAGTGGAAGTAGCGCCGACTGGACATACGGGGCCTTAGGGACCAAACTCTCGTACGGCGTGGAATTACGAGACAAGGGAAGACATGGCTTCATCTTACCCACTGACCAAATAATTCCATCTGGAAAAGAGACATTTGCCGCGGTCAAATCTATTGGAAAGTTTATTATTAATAACCCAGTTTGATTTATGATATTCGTGCTATATCGTGTGAATAAAAAACGAAAGGAAGTTTGGATTTTCATTGATAATTCTTTTAAAAAATCATATGAAGTACCAGTAGGCCTATAGTATGAAATTTCCTTTTTACGCAACTCTTGGCTAAAACAGACACCTTTGGTATGCCTTCAACTTTTGAACAGTTCATTGTAAGGATTCTTGAAAGATTCTTGATGAAATCCGACATGGCTCAAAATGCTTTATGTTTAGTTATGCTTGTTTCGTTTGTTGTAACATTTTACCTATTTTATTCAAGATCAGGCTATGCAATGATTTTTTTTTTTTTTTTTTTTTTTTTTTTTTTGTTAACTTCCCTTTCAACCAAAACACCCAATGGAAATACACCATAATGATAGACATTCCACTTACGTTGAGGACATGCAGTTTCACTACCTCCGCGTGCACTTGTACCCTCTTAGTGATTGTAAGTGCCAATTAACTTGACAGTGACATATCGATACAGGCACATGTTTCAGTGTACATTTTCATTTTTTTTCTTTTTTTTTTTTCTTTTTTCTTTTTGTCAACAGTATTATTACATGTTACGCGGTGCTTGTTATTCTTCATGTTGGTATCATATTTTAAGCAGCATCATGGTGTAGTGATTTTAAAAAATAGATTGTCAAATAAAACATGAATATTCAAATATAATTATCATTAAAAATAAATTATTATTATTATTACTATTATTATTTTGTCCTTGGGGAGTAAATCCATATAACTTTTACTCCCTCTTTCAGTGAATATAGCACGACAAACTGCAATCATCAGGGGATTGTTGTGAACTGGAGCGTGTTTCGAAAATAACCTTGCTCAAAATTATTTTCATCAATAAACGATATGCTAGGTATCGCCAAACGTTTTTTGCATCTAAAAATAAATAAGATAAATACTAAAATTCCACAAAATTTCTGGCAAGAGTTTCGTCCAGTGACCACAGGCCTACTCAACTACCAGACTCGGCACCTACGGATCCAGAATAAACCGGTATATCAGACCACACTACCCGTTTTCAAGGTGTATGTCAGATCGCATTACAGAGCGCTTAAAGGACAATGTTCATGTAAAAATCCATTTCTCGAATTTTGAAGATACAGCACTCAATCTATACACTAGAGGTATGTTTTAATCGATCCCCGCCATTTAAAAATTATAAAAACAATCTATTAGTAGAAAAAAAGCGTTTTAGTAAACCTCACCTCAATATGCAAAAATGAAGCAACAGATCTGGGTCACGTGGTACTGTGACGACAATCACGATAAAGGTCTATGAGACTCAACTGAGCTGCAGGTGCATACAGACGGAGAAGTTAAGGAAAGTTGTGTTGAACGGAGTTGAGGAATTTTCGTTATGCCTCGGTGTGTTGCCGTGGGATTCACCAAAATTGCAGCTCTCGTTGACAATCTTTCTTTGTCTGTGACGGTCTTCCGTGACTTACTTACTAACTTCGGTGACAATAGTTGCGATGCTCTAGATCATGGTCACCTCAGGTGGTTTAGATCATATCAAGAGCTGGTAGTCTTTCAGATTAACTGTCATCAGTTGGCAAACTTACTGATTGCTGATGCATTTTAAATGCATTGTAGTTGACCAAAAGCTCGTTTACAACAAACCTGTTAATTATGCACCGCTGCAATTCCCAAGCCAGGTAATAACAGGTATGAAACTCGTCTTGGTGGGCTTTCATATTTTTCAATATATCTCATTTATTTCATGGGGTTATTTTATTGGTATTTGTAAATGACGTTAAATATCAATACTTAAACAATTAAGTTCAAACACGGTCGCGAACATTAATAAAAGAAATTGCTCTCAGGGTATCTTGAAGCTTCCGTGGAAGAAAACGTGTTGAGGAAAAACAGGAAAAAGAGCGTTATATTAAAGAAAAAATGGGAACTGCTATAATAAAATGGTTCGTTATCCTAATTCGTTTATGCTTTGAGGATTTGTTTCTGAAGATTATTTCATCTGAAATATTAAAGAATTTAAAAGATTGATTATTTTATAACTTGAAACGCAAATTCTGCGTCAGTACGCAATTTTTTTTTTGCAAATTTGTAAGCTTATAACAACGTGCTATAAAGATCTACTCAAGAAAAAAATTTGCTTGGGTAAAATTGAGTACGGAATGAACTGGAGACACTTGGCTTGTCATTAAGTTTACACGAAAATATGTCAGGTAACTTTATACTGTCTTTGAAAGAGTAAAGATTGAAAGATAATTTTAGACAAACTTTGACGGGGGAAATACCTACAAAGAGTAATGGGCTATTTCGCCAACATCTTGTTAAAAATTTTACACTGCAATTCTATTCAAATAAGCTAAGGAACTAATTGCCAAATTAATACTCTCATCACATAACAGGGGGGTAACCAGACCTGCAAAAATTGTACGCACATATTTAAAAAGATTACAAGCACATACAGCAAAATGTAGACTTACGCAAAACATGAAGGACAGCGTAATCACAGCAAATGTACCTCATATAGTAGCTTAATTTCCATTAATAATAAAATCATCATTTAAGTCAAAAATATTCTTGCGATTTAATAACTATTTTAATTTACCCAGAACGGTATATTTATTTTAAAGGCGGTTAACTGAAATATAGTTTTATGATTTGTTTGTGAAAATTGCCCATGTCACCCTGTTAGTTTGGAGGTCTAAGCTGGATCAAGTCCGTGTTAACATTCCTATGAAGTTTTGCAGGAAAAATTCTTCCTTTCTTTCTCTAGCTCCTCGATAAACCTGGTGTTCAGATTTTATCTAGTACCCCCAGGTCTACGGGAGCTGCGCTTTGTAACTAACGCACAGGTAGATTTTTACCTGAGATAACTGGAGAAAAGCTTAGATAGAGAGTGCGTTCGATACAAGCAAGACAAATTGAATGCCATTTAACCCTCTAATTAAGAGGTAAAGGAAGTTCCAGGTAGATGGATGATTAAGATAGGACTTGTAAAGGTAACGGGCATTGTTTACCTCAGTTTAATAAAAGTATGCAAGACGGAGTGTCAGCGGTTTAATAAAATAAATTGAATTTCACAAATAACATGGACCTCATATGCAATAATCAACATTTCCCTTAACTCATTCAAATGCAGTGTTTTATACAACTTGGGATAACCATAATGAAATGCTTGTTAAAGAAATGACTAGACGGGAAATGGTTTTACACAGCTTCACGAGGATTTAGACCCCTCGGGTAAGAGATTTGAATGAGTATAAACTTTTATCAGAAGCCAGAGAAGTCATCTTACAGGTAGACAATGCAGCTCAGTTTGACAGCTAAGCACGCTCTGTTCTCCAGTGGCTCGATTGTCGTCATTGGACCACGTGACCACGTAGCTCATTAACTCCCAGGCCGAGCAAATAGGACGTTTTTTAAAGCCAAAAATTTACAAAATGAGCTTTTAATTTGTGTATTTGGATAAAGATATCGTTAGTTGGGCATGTTTTCTGAAGAATATGTTCCGTTCAGGCCATTCTGACGGCATGAAGCAAACCCTTTAATAAATACATAAACAAATAAAAGCTTATGTCTTTGATTTTACCATACCCTGGACGTGATCAATTTAAATATGAAAGAAATTTAACTGTTCAGTTAGTCAAATTTGTATTAGAGCAGGGAATTATATCCGATATCCTAGTTTGAGAAAAATTTATTTGTGCGGTAGACGTCCATGGCGCACATGACAGAAAAAGATATTCTTAAAGAGTGCCAGGGACAAGGGCAAAACTGGTCCAGGCCTACCCAACTACCAGACTCGGCACCTACGGATCCAGAATAAACCGGTATATCAGACCACACTACCCGTTTTCAAGGTGTATGTCAGATCGCATTACAGAGCGCTTAATAAATACATAAACAAATAAAAGCTTATGTCTTTGATTTTACCATACCCTGGACGTGATCAATTTAAATATGAAAGAAATTTAACTGTTCAGTTAGTCAAATTTGTATTAGAGCAGGGAATTATATCCGATATCCTAGTTTGAGAAAAATTTATTTGTGCGGTAGACGTCCATGGCGCACATGACAGAAAAAGATATTCTTAAAGAGTGCCAGGGACAAGGGCAAAACTGGTCCAGGCCTACCCAACTACCAGACTCGGCACCTACGGATCCAGAATAAACCGGTATATCAGACCACACTACCCGTTTTCAAGGTGTGTGTCAGATCGCATTACAGAGTACCATACCCCATCACAAATTTTGTAGGCCTACCTGTCATCCACCACACCGATTTTGCCTGGTGCGCTATGTGATAGCCATGATCGTAGTAATAGATAGACCCCGAGTCAGCGAGGGTTATGTGGCATACACGAGTGCGAAGCACGAGTGGATGTCACATAATCCTCGCTGAGGAGGGATCTATCTTATTTTGTCCACGTTTCCATTAGCGGGTTATAACGCATTCATGCGAGACGTGCAGTTATGCGAGTTACACCACGTCTGAATCTTTTGTTCTTCACTTCCACCGTGGTCTAAAGCGGGGTTGGAAAGTAGTGCATCTCATCTAGATTCATGCGCTGCTGCAATTTGCCCTGTTTATGCTAAAAATCTGACAATACCGCAATTTTTTAACATAAAATTTAGGTTCGAACATAGCCAATGATGTTTTGTAAATAAGAACTTGCAAACTTATATATTAATTTAGAAAAGTATACCTAATTTTGATAGCGGAAGCATATTCTGTCGGGGGTTAAATAAAATTATGCGATTTTTTCACCGACTTCCGTCTGTCGCCATGTTGTTGTATTCATACGACTCCTACTTGACGAAAACGAGGCGCGATACACGGATGACAGGTAGGCCTACAGAATTTGTGATGGGGTATGATACTCTGTAATGCGATCTGACATACACCTTGAAAACGGGTAGTGTGGTCTGATATACCGGTTTATTCTGGATCCGTAGGTGCCGAGTCTGGTAGTTGGGTAGGCCTGGACCAGTTTTGCCCTTGTCCCTGGCACTCTTTAACGGCCCCTTTACACTGGATGGCGTCCTCTCTGCGTCCAGCGGTACGGCCCCATTTGAGAGTTAAAAAATTATAATACTTTACGTGCCGACAACTGGCCGATCATTGAGCATTCATTCTGATACAAAATCAATGCTTGTGCCTACTTATTAAGACCACAGCGATGCCAAATTTCATGGTCGCAGAAAGGACGCAGAAAGGACGCCGTCCAGTGTAAAGGGGGTATAAGAATATCTTTTTCTGTCATGTGCGCCATGGACGTCTACCGCACAAATAAATTTTTCTCAAACTAGGATATCGGATATAATTCCCTGCTCTTATACAAATTTGACTAACTGAACAGTTAAATTTCTTTCATATTTAAATTGATCACGTCCAGGGTATGGTAAAATCAAAAACATAAGCTTTTATTTGTTTATGTATTTATTAAGCGCAGGCTGATATAAGCTTATTTCGCCTACAAGTGGTTGAATTGTAAAATAACGTTGAATTGCTAATAGTAATGCTGCATTTATATGAATAAAAATATTGATAAGGAACAAAATAAAATAAAATAAAATAAAACAAAGTAAAAGAAAATAAAATAAAGCAATAATTGTTATAAATGAGCGAGAAATCTAGAATCAACCCAAGCATTCTTGTACAATATGTAGTATACTTATTTCACTTACAGGTAGGAATTCTCGACAAAAAAATTCCCCATGCCTAAGGTGTGTATGATTTATCGAGCTGCAAGGCGAAATCGATAAGGTGACCTGATTTCGGTATTGTATTCAGGAGACATTGAATGCCTGCGCCATAACGCACCAGCAAATCCTTTCAACATTCACAGCGTTTGTGTAAAGAATAAAAAAATCCGCAAGGGACTACTTCTTTTATTGTGCATGTATAGTCCCATTGTCCCGTACGGCCGCACAGCGTACAGCTACAGGGGCTGAGCTGAAGGAGACAGCGTCTGTTGGGTAGCGGTCAGCCAGTGGTCGCTTCTCTCTCAACAAAACGTCGTCTGCAGAAGATCAGTGTCACCGGGCGTTCGTGACAGGTAAGGTAGAGACGTAAAGGTATGGCTGAAACACGCCCTGGTATGATTTTCGTGTTAATCGGAGCTTGAGCTAGTCTTAAATCCGGTTGAATGGCAGCAGGTAAAGGTATAACTCTGCCACAGAAGATGATAACGTATTAACCCAATCTCTCTCTCTCTTTCTCTCTCTCTCTCTCTCTCTCTCTCACACACACACACACACACACACACACACACACACACACACGTTCTCTCTCTCTCTCTCTCTCTCTCTCTCTCACACACACACACACACACACACACACACAATCTCTCTCTCTCTCTCTCTCACACACACACACACCCTCTCTCTCTCTCTCTCTCTCTCACACACACACACACACACGCGCGCGCTTTCTCTCTCTCTCTGTATGTGTGTGTGTGTGTGTGTGTGTGTGTGTGTAGCACCATTAACCAATTTTGCAATCTGCTATTATTATCATGATTAGGTGGTACGTTTTATTTGAATACCCCCTCCCCCCTTCCCCCCCCCCCCCGCCCTACCCACCGACTCTAAGGTCATGCCAGTTTACTCTCCACCATTGCAGTCATAACTTAGACTGCTTTATATAGGCCTACATGTTCATGTGCTCATAGTAGGCCCTTAGCCAGGGGGTTCGGGGGGTTCGACCCCCCTCCCCCCTTTTGTCGTGAAAAGGTCCCCTCTTGGTAAAATTTTACCTAGGTGCACGAGGGTGTCATGGTAAAAGGTCTTCTTTTCAAGAACCCCCCCCCCCCTTTAAAAATTGCTGCCTACGGGCCTGCACAGAGGCGCCATGTGATCTCTCGGGCCTTGGGTACCACCCTTACTGCTCCATTTATATACACACCCTCCTGGCAAATTTGCGCTGCATTTTGCTGACATGCTTAACTCATTCAATATTTACGGGGGGTCAGTGAGATTCGCCAATATGCATAACTACAAGGTACAGGGGGGCCTATATCCGAATTTATTTTATATGTTTATTTACCCTGGCATATCACATATGTCAATAAACAAGTGTGAGCTTGACCTAATTTCGCAACCACTAATGTCGCTTTTGTCAAAGGTGTCAAAGCATGCATAGTAGGTGACATAATGATATATTATTCGGGGTCTCTTCTTTTCCTTCTCTCAGCGTGTAGTTAAGCACCATCGGTGGTAGGTCTATAAATAATATCCTTGAATGCCTTGAGCAGGAAACGCCCCCCCCCCCCCCCCCCTCAAAGCATTTTTCTCTGCCCACGGCCCGATAGTACGGTAGTAAGCTTATAAATCAGTATCTGTTAAATATGAATTCAAGTATGAAGGTATGTGAGATCTGACTGCATCAGGAACTGTTAAGACTGGTGTCCTTTTTTCTCGTGCGCGCACACACACATACACACACACACACACACACACAGACACAAACAAACAAACACACATACACACAAAACATACACAAGCACACACACACCACACACACACCACTCACACACATACACACACATACATGTACATGCAACACACACACAGAAACACACACACATACACACACACATGCATACTGTACAAAACACACACACACACACACACACACACACACACACTTTGCTGCACTCACACATCTATCATAGTCTACAGGCTTAGAGAAGGGTCACAAATAGAGTACAGAATCGTTTTTTAAGCTTTGCAACCCGCAAAAAAATGCAGTAGTATCGAAAAAAATAGCAAAAAAGTAAAGCAAAAAAGCATTAACGCAGTAGTGGTGTGGAGCATATTTGCAGTAGAAATGCAGCATAGCCTACTGTAATTCTACTCCAAAAAGTACATAGGTTTGTACAGAGAGGAGCATTAATGCAGTAGATTAGCAGCATGATAGAAGCATGTTTCAAATATGCTAATTATAGCTCCTACATTGAAGCAGATTTGAAGCATGTTTACAGTATGATTGCAGTAGTCTACTGCGCTGGAGTATCTACTGCGTTTTCTTGCGGGATGTTCACTTTATCTGTCGTAGTGTTTGTAAAAACATGCACGTACTATATTACCTTGACCCTTTTCCTTTCACATTATTTGCAGGCTCACCAAACACAATGTACTGTCGCAGAGACACGAGAAGAAAGCTCGTATGTTTCCTGGCGGGGTTCGTGGTCGTTGGGGGTATCACAGTTTCATTGCTAGGACTCATGAAGAAGGACCGTTCTCTTAATGCCCAAAATATGACGGGCGATCCTCGCAAGTCACGAACGTCTTTCAAAGACTTTGCGATGCTCAGGCATTACAAGTTGGGCAAAGATACCATACTAAGTTTTGCCGTGTACGACCCCAGGACCATTAGACGGATAATCATTTTCGCTGCACAACCACCTGCTTCTAAACCACTAGAATGCCTCTTCGAGCAGAGTAAAACTCGTCCTATAGTGCGAGCCACCAGAGAGCTGGTCAGTCCGAGTGCTGACACTAATGACCTATCCAATGTCTTGAACTTTTACAGTTTTGAATGTCCACTTCCAAAAGACATGATCGTTCCGCCACACAGTATTGGGGTTCAGAGTCAAGGGACTTCTGATCGGATACCCATTCCAGTTTCCAGGTTTCCAAATCCACTGCATCCAAGTGCTCCAATTCAGCTGGCCGCTTGTATCAAATCAACACGTGGCAAATTCGACCCTGTGCGTTTAGTGGAATGGTTCGAAATGAATAAACTTTTAGGTATTGGGAATTTTATCATGTATGACGGGGGTGTCACAGGCAAGGCTAAGAGGGTCTTCGATTATTATTCCAGCACAGGAGCCTTAACTCTCATAACGGACATGTTTTCCTCGTTCGTGATTAACAAGGCCGAGTCCATCATACCGTACGCCTTCGTGTCAAGGCGAGAGGAGAAGCAAAAAGCACAACTCTTACAGGCAGAACTAGCGAGTATCAACAACTGCATATACCGCTTTAAAGATAAATATAACCACATTTTAGTGATCGATCTTGATGATGTCCTCATTCCTTCCAACGAAGAACCCATCACGAAACTTCTTGAGCGTTTAGTCCAGTGGCAACCTAAGGCCTCGGCGTACGCGTTCCAATCTGTTCACCACTTCACAGACTTCGGTTCCAGCGATACCACTCACAAGATCCCCACCTATCTCCATATGCTGCGTCACTTAAGGCGTACCGAGGTGGACTGGTTTCAGGCCAAGAGCATCCTTGTACCTGATAGGGTGTACACCGCCAATTGGCACAAACCACGACCACTAAGACCGCAGAAGGACACAATTCAGAAGGTCGAGGAAAGAGCTGGTTTCATCCACCATTATCGTGACCACTGCAATTATTGGTTCTCTGATAGACCTTGTAGCAAAGTGCTCAAATCTTGGACGGTTGATTCTATTGTGCCTCGATATAAAGATCGTTTGGATGCCAACGTGTTAAAGATTCTTAAGAAGCTAAACCTACTGGATAGCGTTGGTAACGGCAAATTTCCTTCTTACAAAATGGATTCATTTGAAGGAAGTCAGCCCAAGAGACTAGGCTTAGGAAGTGATAAAGAAAACGTAAAGCCAAAATTTAGCATTAATTCTGCCAACATCCCCTCAACAAAACGCCCTTTCCTAAGTGCCGACGATGTAAATACACAGCCAAAGTCAAGGGTGACTTCCCTTGGCGCAAATACCATCAGACCCCAAACTTTAAGTGGCAGTCGAGACAACGAGCATTTGCCAGCAGAGGCAAAGTCTCTTGGCAGGCGTCCCACTACAAGAAGACCAACAGCAAGAGAATACCAAGACAACAAACAAACACAACCAAATTCTTTTGGCAGGCGTTCCACTACAAAACGACCAGCAGTAAGAGAATACCAAGACAACAAACAAACACAACCAAATCCTTTTGGCAGGCGTCCCACTACAAGACGACCAGTAGCAAGAGAATACCAAGACAACATACAAGCACAACCAGAAACAAATCCTCTTGGCAGGCGTCCCACTACAAAACGACCAACAGCAAGAGAATACCAAGACAACAAACAAACACAACCAAATTCTTTTGGCAGGCGTTCCACTACAAAACGACCAGCAGCAAGAGAATACCAAGACAACAAACAAACACAACCAAATCCTTTTGGCAGGCGTCCCACTACAAGACGACCAGTAGCAAGAGAATACCAAGACAACAAACAAACACAACCAAATCTTCTTGACAGGCGTCCCACTACAAAACGACCAGCAGCAAGAGAATACCAAGACAACAAACAAACACAACCAAATCCTTTTGGCAGGCGTCCCACTACAAGACGACCAGTAGCAAGAGAATACCAAGACAACATACAAGCACAACCAGAAACAAATCCTCTTGGCAGGCGTCCCACTACAAAACGACCAGCAGTAAGAGAATACCAAGACAACAAACAAACACAACCAAATCCTTTTGGCAGGCGTCCCACTACAAGACGACCAGTAGCAAGAGAATACCAAGACAACAAACAAACACAACCAAATCTTCTTGACAGGCGTCCCACTACAAAACGACCAGCAGTAAGAGAATACCAAGACAACAGACAATCACATCCAGAAACCAAGCCTCCTAGCAGGCGTCCTGCTGCAGGAGAACGCCAAGATAACGGGCAATTCGAACCACAGAATGGGCCTCTGGGCATGCGTTATACTACAAGAAGCCCAGTTTTAGATACCAATCCTGGAAAAGCAAAACTAAACATAAATTCTGTAAATCAGCGCCGTACAAAACGACCTCCCATGGTTAAACCGGGCAACGGAACATATGCAACGGTCTTAAACATGGGACAAAATGTCCCGAAAGAGGCCTGGCCAAAGTCAGTGAATCGAAATCGAACTCTAGACAAGTCAAAAGACGGTGAACGAAAAAGTGTCCCAGGAATATCTCGAAATCAGCTATATGATAAAAGCAAGTAGCTCAAGAACGTGCCTTAACCAAAAGGAATAATTTCCCAAACTTACCACTTGCTTACTAGAGAGAAGGGATATCAAAAGAATGAGCTCACACCATGTTATAGGGTGGTTAAAAAAGATGTTGACATTTTTGATGACGTAGCCTTTTTCTACTAAAAGACAATCTTCACAATGTTTTCCATAGACCCGTCTTACAGACATGTAAGTTTTATGTGGTGAAAGTTTTGTTTTTTTTTTTTTTTTACTTGTATACCATCATTTTGCCAGCACATCTCAATAGTTTATAATGTGCTCGTTCCAAGCATCTTGGCGCCAAATCACTGTGGATATACTCGCACAATGAAGTTTGTACTGATAGTGTGCAACATGTCGTGGGAATTTCTTCTGATCTTCGTTGAAATGTTATTCTTGAGAGCATCAATAAATTGAGAATTGTTGATATAGGCACTGTCTTTTAGGTTTCCTTACAGAAAACAATCTATTATAAACTTTTTTTTTTTGCGATAAATGTCTGTAAGACGGGTCTATGAAAAAATTGCTCATTTTGTCTTTTGGTGGATAAATTATTTTTCAGAAATGTAAACACTTTTTGGGTCACTCTGTATAACGCTCTACTCGATATGTTAGCTGTTAAGTCTTGTATCAATGTTTTAGATATTTTACAAACATAGCCATTTTGTACGCGGAGACATTTTATTGCGAATTTACGTTTTCTGGGGCTCCTTCATTTATGGAAACAAATAATGATATGTTAAGAAGCAGTTTATGGATAAGGGTGTCTAGTTATTTTTAAAAAAACGTGTTTTGACTATATTAAAACCGCACTGGGCTGGATGACACAAACAGCACCGCTGGCAAAACTGATCTATGTAACTTAGAAGTGCTGATTCACTGTATGCCGCCCAACGCGTAATATTGTGAGATTTATCAGCGGCCGTGCACTTTACATCTAAATACAGATAGATAGAGAAGCAATACTCAGACGAAATGTGTCATGGACCCACAACATCTGCAGAAACATTAATATCATTCAGGATTGACATGCAATATTCAAGTCGCATTGTGATAAATTTTAAGAGGTTTTTGTCTACATGCTGTATATGTATGTGTACTTTTTTGTCTGTGCTTGTGTGTGTTTAAAACAATTAGGGGATTAATAAAAAATCAGTTAAAACATTACTGTAAAATACAGTTAATTGGGCAATATATCTTATTAGAATGTTTTAATAGCAAATAAAAGGCAAACAATGATATTAGTATAGATGAATTCACCTATCAGTTGGCCTGACATTTATCCATGCATGTTAAACATGTTCTGATATTGCCTCTTATCTTACTCTATCTTCCTCTCCCCCCCCCCCTCCAATCCCACCCAAACACTCACACGTGGGACGCGGGCGAAAACACGAATACAATTGTATATTACGTAACTAATTTTTTTAATTTGGATTTTCTATAAAATTTCGCAAAAAAAGCTGATTCTTTTAATTCAACAATGTACAGACTTGACATTTAATATGGAATATTTCAGTTTCGAAGGTATGCCTAGGTGAAAATGCATTCTTTTTTTTCACAAAATCCGATCTCATATAAGATATGTGAATGGAGAAGTGTGTAGTCTGGTGTGTCGCTACCAATTAACTGAATACCAGGTTTGTTGCGCTGCTGCTTTATGTAATATGCAGTGATTTAATTGGGTAGTGCTCCTTTAGGCTGGTCAAAGCTTGGGTTTGGCAAAGCATGGTTCTTTCAAAAAAGTATCCATATGTCGGCAACTACTGCATAGAATAATTTAAAATTTTGCATGCAAGTGGTCTGGTTTGCTGTGTGTAAAATGAGCTATGCAGTACTTTACAAATTTGTTAATCTGTGGCAGAATGGCACGAAAAAGACAGGCATTGCCAGACAGATAATTGTGCCAAACGAAACGGTCCGCACAGTTTTATAGAGTAATGCCCAGACTAATGTACCTACACAGAGGCCACACCCAATGTATTGAAATCTTACCACCAGGGCACAAGACCCACTGTCTTTCGGGATATGCTGTTGCAACTAAACAAAAGCCACCCAGTCCGTTCAGAATGAGGGGTAAATTGCCATCAAAATGCACTTTTCAAGGCCCTTAGCGAACTCCAAACTGGTTTTAGCAGGTTAGAATACCAGACGACCTCCGAAGAACCCACTGTAAACAGCAAAACATCGTTGTATGTTTCTCTGAGAATTGGGGACCTTGACGGTTTCTGGGTTAAACACTGAAATCTCGAGGCTTTCTGTATTGAGGTCAGATTTCACCTGTACCGCTCAAAAGTCAAAACAGAGTTTACAGACATCCAGAAGAGGCCAACGACGAAGCTTGTGCCGCATTTAAAGTGACTTAGGTCATTAACAGCGTCAGTATTTGGAGTGGAAATCACATTGGTGCCAAAACACCAATGGTAGTCATCGACGAAAACCTGAACCAGATCAAATAAAGAAATAATGTGGGAACCATTTGGCTATCATTTGATAGGGGGCAACTTAGGAACAATTTTAGGTTGCACGGTGAGATTGCCGGTTCTTACAGAGCACTTTTAATAGCAGATTACTTACAGAACCAAGGGAATTAGCAGCTACCTTGGTCACCAAAATCGCCTTATTTGAACCACATAGACAATATGTGGGTAGGCCATTACTCGCCGAATCAATGGCCTACATGACCTACAACAAAACTGGACCAAATTGGACAGATTTTGACCGATGCCTGGAATGTTATTCCAGATTGAACTTAAAAAACCCAAGGAATCCGTTGCCACTTGAGAGCGCTGGTAGCAGCCAGAAGAGGTCATGCGTAACAGTGGCCGTTACTGTGACTAGACACTGACATGAGGGTCCTTTGTGGAGCGTGTAACTCCTTTACAGACAATAATTTGGAAAATATGGAGGTCCAAAATTTCTCTTTTTATGGTAGTCGTATGACATAGAATAGGCAATGTGTTTTTGTTTGCTTCTTTGGCGAATACCATTAATGAACTAATGTCACTATGACATCAAAGAGGTAATTTAAAGTTGTTAAAACACGATTTTAATCCTTATTTTAATTTATCAGTCAGCTAAAAAGGAAAAAAACTAATGAAAAATGATTTGGAAAAAATATTCCATATTAAATGTCAAGTCTGTATAATATTCTACCTCGTAATTCTATACGTTGAGCAAATTCCGTGTCCATTTTATTTCCAGACCAGTAGTGATTTTATTGAGGGCATTAAAATAAATCATTTGACTCAACTGTCGCATTTAACCCTTTCACTTCAACGTTTGAGCTTGATGTGATCGAAATGATAAGTGAAAACAGGCGTCCATTCTACTTATTATAATCTAAGTACTCTGACGCTAAATTCCTTGAGCTATCTATATTCGATAATATACTGTATGAAAACGAGATGCTTGCGGTTGAAGAGACTTATCCTGCATATTGCAAATTGCAATGAGAGCGGTTTAGAATGACTGTCTTATAAAATTTTCTCCTGGGATAACCTGCAAACGATTCTATTACAAGGTTCGTTAATGACGGTTGTGGCGTCTGTCATTTTATAAAAGTGCAGTTGTAATAGTGCCCAGGTTGACGAATGTGACACCGTAGACAAACGTAAATATTGATTTTCGACAAAGGTTTGAGTCAATTTGACTGACGAATCGTCCTATCCATCAGACGCTTTTGAAAATGAAAACAAGAGTGCGTTGCAAAAGAGTTAAAGCTATTAACCCTGATAATAAAATATTGCTTAGTGATGTAATTGTGTGTATGATGTCCTATTGTTGGCTTAAGTTTCTATTATACCATTGCACCATGTTCTTATTTTAATTTACTAGCAGTGATGAGATGTTTGTTACACTTGTATATTAATTTTGTTTTTGTCATACTACATCCGTACACAAACGAATGAGGCAAACGGAAAATGTGTCTGCGACAGTACGAAAAATAGTTTTTTAATGAGATGTACCTGTAAATGCATTTTTTTTTTCAGAATGAAAACGAGCAATAAACAGTTAAAAGGAGCTGGATGCTCATGCCCACTTACAATTAATTCAGGATTTAAGTTAACAGACACAAGTGATACAAAGTGCCAGGTTGAGGATGCGAGAAGACGGTGATATTTATACATGTATATTCCCAAAATTAGTTTAAAACGTCGACGAATTACGTGGTATGATACAACAACTTAACTGAGATGTGGGAAGAAATCGTTTTTAGATTATGAAAGTCACCACGAAAGGCAATAAGTCAAGTAAATTTGCAAGAGAAAAATGCATTTAATATCAACCGTTCCAAACACGGCCATCATCAGTCGAATGCATTTTTATATATCGTAACACATTCACGTTAATGCCCTTAAAGAGAAAATAAATGACTGGTATAAAGGCAAATGAATCTGAATTAATTCGAAAATGTCAGACGAATACTGCATTAAGCCAATGTTTTTCAGCCTTAATGTTGTGAAGAAAATATGAAGCCACCGGTATCAACCTGCGCTAAACATAAACATTACTATATCAACGTGAGAAAATTACACGGATCCTAGCCTGGGTATTTAACTTTAGGGTGTACGTTGTCCGAATTTACAGCACTCTCAGATGGAGCATATCTTAGGCCGCATTCAGAAAAGTGGACTAACTAGTCCGAGGGTCAAATATGGTGACCCACTAAAAAGCTTCCGTCTAATCCGCTAATAGACATTGAGTAGATCCCCAGTGGGGAAGTATTCAAGCGGATTGGCCATATTTGACCCTCGGACTAGTTAGTCCACTGTTCTGAATGCGGCCTTAATCGACTTAGGTGACGACAATCCACAGCATTAAAGCGCACTATATCCCAGGAGAAAATTTTATAAGGCAGACATTATAAACCGCTCTCATTGCAATTTGCAATATAACCACCAAAGGCTTCTAAAGCGCCTGATATCCCACGCTGTAATTTCTTAGTACACTGTAAGCGTACTAAGAAATTACACCCCAGATAAACAACGTTCTGAATACCAAATACGGCTGACACTTGAGGTGTAAGAATATACACCCATAACGGCGTCACTGTCTAAGCTACCTAGGCTATTTGTAGCTCTCCTAGCTCAGCTAAAAGGAAGAAGTTATGTTTTTAGTGGACAATGTTTTTTAGTTATTTTTATCACTCTCTTATAGTGCACGTACAATCCAACTTATAGTTGCAAAAATAAATAGTATCGATATTACAGCGCAAATTTTCTCTTGCATTTGAGCAGCCCTTCGGGTCAACCGCGTAAAACCAGTAATTATACTTTAAATTCTTGGTAACTTTAGAGAAAAAAAAAACGCCCTTGAGAGATTTGACTTTATGAGATTTAATAACCATCTGCCCCCTTTCTTTATTATACTGTGATTCACCACCATGTAACAGTAGCCGGTATTTGGGGTGGGTGGGTGAGTTTGGGGGAGGGAGGGGGGTTCCCAAACAGATGAGGCAGGTACTTGTGTAAACACCGCTGTAGACACGGAACTCTTCCACATATTAAAATAAGCTGCTCTCGGCAATATCCCCATCTTTCAAAACCTTGATAGTCTATCTCATTATCATAATGTTCAAAAATTTCATGAGCGTGGATTAACGCAGGGTTATAAAGATCTACGCCGGTGACACAACACGCGGTCACTTCTTCGAGAACAATCCACGAGGCTGATTAAGGAGAGATAAAAAAGAGATGTACCTTTCCACTTTATCAGATCACATTCATAGTTTTCCAGGATAATCCCCGCTAACGCCAGCTCTCAGCGTCGTGGTAATGCGGCTTTGTGAGATGAAAAGGAGAAGTAAGTACGATATAAATGTCGTTTATTTAACTCATTTTTAACATTATGCTGATTTCAGGTGTTATTCTTTGACAAGTAAGTAAAGAGGGTATGGTTCGCTGGTTTTCATTTCTTTTAAACCCCATTTACACCGGACGGCATCCTCTCTGCGTCCTTTGTGCGACCATGAAACTGGCATCGCTGTGGTCGTAGAAAGGAGGGACTAGCATCGCTTTGGTTGCAGAATGAATGCTTAATGTTTGGCCAGTTGTATTTAAAAGATATTATTTTTTACTCTCAAACCGGGCCGTACTAAGGGACGCAGAAAGGACGCCGTCTAGTGTAAAGGGGGCTTTAGATGCTTGAATATTGAACCACAATGTTACATATACATGTATTGTTAAGCATTTGTTGTCTGACTTATCAAACTAGAATGTAACCTTTTAGGTTTATGTAAACATCGTTGTTTAGTGTCGCCAGTTAGGAATCACTCATTCTATGAATACAGAAGAATTTTAGAGTGAGACTTGGTTGAAGTAATCGATCCACTTAAATAAAGTGAGCATTGATAAGAATCACACAGTGTAAAAAACACGTCTGACGTACATGTACTAGTATAGAGATATAATATTTCATTTAAAGAGCGTGCTGTCAATTTTTGAAATACCCTTTCTGCTTTAGCGATATTGATAAAAAATGTAATTCTAAATCTAAAAACATATCTAGGTGAAAAATATGAGAAAAAGGATTGGTTGGGGTTGGGGGTTGGGGTAGTCCAGCTTGTTTTCAAGACATAGCGTTCTGCATTATGTCACTTTTATTGAATTGCGATTTATCTCAGGTCGCAGTGGTCTAAAATTGTGGTCTTTAAGTTTAGGCTAATCTTTAGACTCAGACTGAAGTTCTTAGCTAGAGTTTTGTGCCTGTTTCTTTGTTTTCTCGGCTTCATTGATAACCGTGACATTTTCACACGCGAGTGCCTGAAATATACACGTATTCGGAATCACTTAATACAATATAGAATCACTTAATCAATAAGTCAGACATACTGCCTGGATGTATAGTGTGATAAATGTAGCAAAATAAAGCACCGGCAAAATATCTCCGATCATAATTGAATGATCTTTGTGGGAGTGCCAAAAGCAATAAAGGCTTGTTTTGACGCTTATTGAAAGACTAGTTACTCACTTGTATACATAAAACCATTCTAAAAGCGCCTATATCGCAACATTTACACAGCAAAAGACACGGTTGCACAACAGTATAATGCTCGATATTTTTTCTCGGCAACAAGTTCATTACTTTGCTCTCCTCGAGGGAAGGCCGTTTACTTACCCGTCACCTGACTGATCAACTTGGTAACAGTGTCATTTGAGACAATATCTCTACATTAATGACGTATACCATAATAATTTAATGAAGGAAAAAAGGGAAATCCGTGACTTTTGACCCCGTTAATTGGGATACAATGTATATAAACCGAAATATTGATATTGGGTCCAGGGTATCATTTTCTCTGTGCTGATATTACCTAATATCACCTGGCTTTAACTGTATATACACTGATCGGTAAGTTATGCTCAAAACGGACTTGAATAAAAACTTGTTTGCTTTGCGATCAATTAAGATCCCCGAATAACTGAACAGCTTTTATCCATAGGTTGCCGTATTTGTTAAAGCTTTATAGAACAGAGAGACACTTAAAAGAGGTTATGCCAGTGCTTTTAATTCGAAACTTTTCGCTAGACGGCTTCTGTGCCAATCCCTGGATTATGACCTGTATATGTTTAATAAAGCGCTCATTATGCAAGCTTCACAATGGTTGTGTTGAAAGAAACTGCTGTGCACCCGCCAGTGACGACTGCGAGAGGAGAAAATCCTTAAGCTATGCATCACGTGGGCAGGTATGCACCGGTAATGAATTGTCCATGCAGTTCACGAGAAGTGACCCAGAACAGGGTGACATGAACGGGTTTTATTGACGCTGTGAGACACAGTCGATAATTTCAGCTAAAGAAGAACAGGAGGCATTGACGGGGACACCCCAAGGTAAGGAGGTTGGACGGATGCAAATAGGCACAGTCTACTGGCAAATGTACATGTATGGGGACGTAATGTACATTTTTACGTGCAGCCATGTGCTGGTTATTTGTTTCTCATTTCCAATAATACTAGTTGCTAGTTGACCTTTACAATAACCAGCCAAACCAGATCTGCGATGTTTATATAAATTCAACGCAGCTCATTGAAATAAGTGCTATACAATCACTGCGTGTATTAATTGTACGTGTGGCTGGCGGGGAAAAGTTGGCGTAACCCCAGTAGCTCTGTACCAGTAGTTGTTGTGTTGGTGTGTTAGCGGGAGTGGTTGACCCTAAACGTTCTCGAAAGACATACTCCCCCCCCCCCCCCCCCGGAGATCTCCCCAAAATGCTCTTCAGCGGTCGATCCATCAAAACAACTTGCATTTGATTTATAAATAGGCTCTATAAACACAGTACGTGTACAATAGCACATTACATGTTGTTATGCTAGTAGCACTTACAGTAGTTCGTTTGTTTTAGTGACTAGCGCATTCTCTCATGCCCATGCCATTCTAAATATAAGTCACCAAGGACCAATGTCCCATGATTATGAGGGCACCATACAATCTACGTCTGTGATAATTATGCTTTGTGCTTATATGCTCTTATTAATAACATATGTCAGTACTGAACACTACCCCATCTGAGAAAAAAAAACAATATTGAAGGCTATTGTCTTGACAAAAGGCAATAATATAAGCCACTGGTGAGGCGAGTTTATGCAAAAGTACGGCTGGTGAATTAAAATGTATATTTCATATTGAATGTTTTAAAAATCCGAAATTTGAATTCTTATACATACGGTACGGGAGGGGGGGTGTCCACAGTTGTCAAAATACCATTCGTCACATTTTTAAAATAGTCACAGTTACACATAACAGTGTCAACAAATTGCTATACAGGGACGAAGAAGTTCTCGAAAAAAAGATCTACTAGAAAAAGACTGGTTTCTTCGGCTCATGCACTGGTATGTGACTCCGTCAACTTGACTTGCTTCATAATGCAGTAAGGGTTCACCTCTCGTGACATAGAAACCTATCAACAAAGAACGCTCTTATATAAACCTGCGACCCGTCACCTTACCTAATTGTATAATGCGCTTACCTGATAGACGGAAAGAGGACGAGTGATTTTTCTTCTCTAATACAGCAAGGTATGTAGAAATGAATAACTGAAATTATACAATTTTTGCAATGAGCTTAGGCAGGGTGATTAGACCTACATGTTGGACACGAAATCGTGACAGAGACGCCCAGCCTGCGAAAATGTGTCTCATCTAACGTTCAATCTATTCTTGAACATTTGGTGTGTTTTTTACAGTTCTAATGTTGTTCTCTAATGAATGTAACAATTCGAAAAATGTCCCAGAACAGATTAAGAACATTTTTCATTAAAAGAGAAAAACATTTTCTTGGACAGATTGAGAGCCGCAAGTGGGCTTTAAATGAGATAAATTTTCGCAGCGGGTTACAGTGTCGTGCCGTAGGAGAACGCAACTCAACAATCCCTAGTTAAGTATTTCGTCGTTACATGCCAACTCGTACAAAGTAAATTACCCTAATCCTTTCATGGCGCTCACTCATCCTTTACTGTTACTGTTACACCCCATTTCCATAGATTTTTAGACCGATCTATCCCTGTGGGGAGTCTCACTAGATTACTGTCAGCTTGACCGGCTTAAGCGTCTGTCCCGCCTACTAAAAACTGTAAGGGGGTAATTAACTTTGGTGCCCGCTCGGCTGACTGCAATTTAGCGTGAACCCCCAGGGAGTTAGGTCGATCTAAATCTAAATTTCTGGATCGATCTAAATCTCTGGGAAAGCACCCTAAGGGTGTTATTTTTCATGTGATATTTGAGGTAAAATATTTTTTGTAATGCATATATGCACACAGTAATGGATGCAGACTGACAATATAAATGGGACCCTTATAAGCCCGCATATCAAACTATTCGGTGGTCTGTGCCCTTTATTGATTAAGAAAGGAGTACTTTACTCTTGGGGAAAAGAAATGTACAAAAAAAATCCTACAAATAAGTTATTTTTTTCGAGTAATAAATTTACTACACTGTTAGGTGATGAGCTTCAATCTACTTCTTAGTTTTTTCGAAAACAAGGCACCCTTTTCGTTACTCATACTATATCCTCTTTACAAATGGCATTTTCTTGTTAATTTTTGCAACAAAATGTTAATTGGAGATGCAGTTCGCAAGTTCTTCCCAAATCTTTTTTTCCGTAGTCACAATTTGCACCGATATATGGAGTAGCGTCATTGTCTCAATATTGAGTCACAAAAGCCTCAACAACTGGAGTGCGGAGGAACTAATACATGTCATTCTAATCATAAATTGACACACAATAGGTGACGAGACGGCCAACATATTATCCCGCTGACCACCAAGGTTTAAAATTACAACTACAACTATTGAATTGCAGTGGTCGACTAATTTTACAAAATATAGGCCAGATTCCTATATAAATAACCGGTATGAAATATATAGCACACAATATCAAATTCCGTCTAGAAGCTTCGTGTCACGTGTGCATCAGGGACATTAGCTTTTTAATGGGGTGATAATGAATATAAAGGAGAAAGGAGTTGCTTTGCTTGCTCCTATATAGTCCCATTAATTATGGTCTCCTTGGTTATCTTCTACTGAATGTTGATCTGCATGTAAGATCTTCTTCCTAGGCTACTACTCTTTATAATAATAATAATAACAATAATAATAATAATAAACCTTTATTGATCACAAAGAAATGGTTTACATTTACAGGCTCCATAACTACTACAAAACATAACAATAATAATAATAATAATAATAATAATAATAATAATAATATAAGTAGCAAATTATACTCACCTGCGCAGGAATAAACGCCTTTTAATTACACTGTTTACGAATTTATATATGGCACTCACTCTGCGCAGAGAGTAGATTAAGTCAAATAGTTTATTAAGGTAATGTATCCGCGCGTGAAAATGTACCAAAGTCATATGTATTTTCTGTGTCTACATGTCCTGTAAATCTATATATCTTCCTCCTCTTTCTATATAGGCCCTATCTTCTCACATTTCAGACCATAAAGACAATAAAGACAATAAAGACAATAAAACCCCTCAAACAATAGTACTTGGTGCTGTTGGTGTTGACATTTCCTTCTCTTGAAATTATTATATAAGAAATGGACGATCCAACGACAAATAGACACAATGAAACGATATAATAGTAAGTACGCTTTAGAAATTTCTAAACCTTTTATACTTTGAAAATTTTTCTTGTCGTTGTATATTTCACAAAGAGAAATTTACTTCTTTGAAAAGAAGGGATTTTGTGGAAGCCCCAAAGAAAGATTTCTGAATCTTTTTCCTTAAAAAGGGCTTAAGCTTTGTTAAGAGTTTTGTCATATGCTTTTCTTTTTTTTTTTTTTTACTGATGCTGCTCGGGCAGCTGAAATAAGGTCTTAACTGTGCAGGATAAATTGATAATTCACTGAACGGTCTACGTCAATTAAAATGCCAACCATCTAGGGAGCAAACATCTATCATATCTATATTCATACAAGTTCTCTCCATTTAAGGATCGATAATGCTAGCGTGTTGATTGCAATTGATTTACACCTAGTGGACCATTACCATACACCCCATTTCCATAGATTTTTAGATCGATCTATCCCTGTGGGGAGTCTCACTAGATTACTGTCAGCTTGGCCGGCTTAAGCGTCTGTCCCGCCTACTAAAAGCTGTAAGGGGGTAATTAACTATGGTGCCCGCTCGGCTGACTGCAATTTAGCGTGAACCCCCAGGGAGTTAGGTCGATCTTAAACTTAATCTTTAGATCGATCTAAATCTCTGGGAAAGCACCCTTAGTCATACCCTATCGTACTAGCAGGATCGATCTATCTCCGAGGGGTTTCTCACTAAATTGCATTTAGCTTAAGCGCGCACGAAATACATGTATATTACCTCCCTAGTAGCTTTAATGGGCGTGACAGACATTTAAGCCGCTCAAACTGAATGCAAAGAAACTACAGAATTACCCCGATGGCCTAAAGGCAAACTGTCCCCACCTTGAATAAAACCCCCTTGCTGTTAATCCGCCCCTGGAGAGATTAGAGGAGTACATGATATTTAACTGCTTTCGTATCGTTTTTAAGGCAATTCACCTTCCTCTATCAACATTTATTTAGCCGATAAGCGACAATAGCTTGTATTTAGTGATGGTTTGTGAATGCTAGAATCTATCAAACAAGGATTATCAAACAACCAAGGGGACGCTGGAGACTTGAGTGACGAGATGGAGAGCAGGCGTGCAGAGTGTACCAACAATATACTCGCCCTGTGACTGCCCATTACCCATATACTTGACTTTGGTTTAGAGATTATATTATATGGCAAAGATGCATGTATAAGTCTTGGTTAAACCAAGGAAAATAACAAAAGAAAAAATTACAAAATAGCATGGTATAAAAGATGTTCTCAATAATAAAAAAATATATATATATTAGTCATAGGTAGCCAAAGAATTATTACATTTTTGGTGGGATAGTAAAATGGAGCCCCGTCACGTCCCTTCGACAGACAGCTGTAGATTAATCATCCGGTTTATATTCTCTAGCATATTTCGAAAGACTTCATTCTCATACAGACAGCATCGGTCCACGCGGTTCGACCCAACTCTGCAGGGACTCTCGCTGAGTGCAATCAGCTTAATTGAAGGTCACGCCCCCTTTTGTTTCCAACATTTTCCGTATAATAACCAGCTTTTGTGTATTCCAGAAGAAGGCGTGTTCATCTGTTAAGCTGATTGTACTCAGCGAAAATCCCCGCAGAGCTGGGGCCATTCACGTAAACTGATAATGATTATGGAAATGCACGCTAAATGATCATTAGGATACATTGATTTGCGCAGCAGTCACTCGGTTTTTGCATTATTGTTTTTCTGGATGAGCGACAAAGTGAAGCGATGATATATGTGTATTTTTTATGCGGGATTATAACCACGAACAACAGAGAACCGCAGCAATTTTGTTTGACTAGGGGATAGCACGTCAAGAGAAATATGTACAAAGGTAAAATTGATTGGGCGTACAGTGTATCTCAAAACGATTTTATAAATACGTTATTTAGAGAAACTAACCCCCTTCAAATGCCATATGTAAGGCTAGAATGTTGAGTTAATGAATTTAAACGGGAATGCAGGAAGTATTCATAGTAGATATTTCTTTCTTTCCTCAGTCCAGAATCAAGGCTAATGTTAAGCCACGGCACCAGTTGGGGAGCTCTGTGACAGGGATGATATAAATAATGATCTAACACTGTATTATACGAGACTAATTCTTCTTAAAACGACAGGCTTCAGCCTGAGATAAAAGTTACACAATGTAATTACCAGTCTTCAGCTCCATATCTCTTATATCACCATATACAATCTATCTAATGTACAATATTATATTTTATAATACAAGGCACTCTGTTCTGCTGTAACTTAATGGGATTCTGTCACTTAAAGATCACACTTGAGTTATTCCAAGATTATACGGCTTATTAAACATACATCTTCCTAGTTTATTCAAAGCTAAGACAGACCCAACGAGTGTCCTAACGCTATGGGAAAACTCTGTTATGAATTATTACAGCTGTCATCGTCTCGTTTTGAGTACGGAGGATTGAGGAACAATGGGAGCTTGTATCAGTGATAAAAATTAAGAGCCACAATGGACATCTTGTTATAAGATCTTAGTTTAGAATCACGCGATGAATGAATTATCTCGTCGTGGATCAACATCCAAGATGGTTGGGTAAACGAGTAGCTGTCTTGTGGAGACAGACCAGCAAAGTGTACGGATTCACTTTAAGCTTATATCAAAGCTTAAAAAACAACCGAAGTCGGATATATATATTTAGAAATAAAATACTCTTTCCTTAAAGCAGTTTTCGTTTCTTTACACTTACGTTTAGAAAACGGATCGAGAACGGCAATATAATTCGTCTGTTTATAAAATGTTTTATTCATCTTTTAAAGTTGATTAAATAAATAAATAAATAAATAAATAAATAAATAAATAAATAAATAAATAAATAAATAAATAAATAAATAATGGTGAAATATTCGCGTCCCACCACGCCGTATTTGCTGGAACAGATTTAATGTCTTACCAGATAGCAACTGGACCACTTGTAACAATTTGACATCTTATATTGAACATGTGATTTTTAAAAAAAATTGACATGAATCTTTTCTGTTTATTTCAGGGTGTAGATGGACGATGCTCAATCGACTGGTGTCATCTTCCAAGACGATCTTCCTTATTACAGTCTCGGTTATGCTCGTCGTGGCGGTGTATTTAGTGGGGAGATTAGAAACTGGCAATCCCTGGACTGTGGTCAAAGTGAAAGGCAACTCCCGGTCAGGGATATCTGAAGATAAATCCAGTGTTGAACACGCGGCGTTGGGTTGGAATAGGATCGTGAAAAGTTCCGACCTGAGAGCAAATGATGAACACCACGACAAGGTGGCAGAGAAAGAAAAAGGATGGAATTTGGAAACGGAAGAGAAGGGAAAGTTGCAAAATTTTGACAAAAAGGAAAGTGCCATTAATCGATCATTTGTTCATGTAGAACTAACTTCGAGTGTGCCGCAAAATAAAGAAAACAGTGCTTCGGCGGCAAACCTATCAGCGCATCATACAATAGAGACAACAGCAATACCAAATGAAGGAAACGAAGAAAAACCCAACCAAATTCCTGAAATAAGTACAACAAGGAAACTCGTGTCGTCATCAACAAGAGCCACAACAGTAAAGCCATACGTACGTAAGGAAATTATATTATTCCCACCAGAAAGCAAAAGCAACAAAGTTCACCAGAACACAGTACTTTCCATGCAAGGATCGGAGCAGGTCACACCTACTGCAATATTGCAGCATTATCTTCTCCACCCGGATACAGTGGTGAATTTTGCTGTGTATGACACCAGGTATACAAAAATGGTGCGAATCTTCGCTGCACAACCACATGACGCGCTTCCCCTCGAGTACAGCTTTCAGGAAACAAAGTTCGAACCTGGAAAATTGGCTAAAAGAGAGCTTGTCTCTCGCAGTGACACGTTTGAGACACATTACGATGTTTTGAATTATTATCATTTCGAATGCCTGCTGCCAGTGAACTTAAAGAAGCCGCCAAGTCATATTTACATTCGCAAAGAGGGATCGCATGAATGGTCATCCATTCCTGTGCATGTATACCCCGATGCGCTGTCTCCGAAATCGCCAATTCAACTTGCCGCTTGCGTGAAAACTGCCAGAGGAGAGCTTGATCCTGTCCGCTTAGTTGAGTGGTTTGAAATGAGTAAACTTATAGGTATACGGAACTTCATTATTTACGATGGAGGAGTTAAAGGTCCAGCACGGAAAGTTTTAGATCATTATGTGGAGCAAAATATTCTCACCCTCGTAAATGATACCTTTTTCCCGTTTGTTACGCAGAACGCTGAAGGTATGATACCAAACGCTTTCAAAATCAACCGGGAATATAAACAATACACGCAACTTCTACAAGCAGAATTAGGTAGCATCAACGACTGTATGTATAGATTCAAAAATATATACAATTACATTTTATTAATTGACATTGACGAAATCCTCGTCCCTACTCCAGATGAAAATATCACCAGTCTTATCGAGCGTTTACGGGGCTGGTTCCCCGACAAAGGGGCCTACGCTCTCCCAGCGAGCCACCATTTCAGGGAGTACGGTCCAAGCGACGCGGAGGGTAAAATTCCAAACTATTTATACATGATGCGGCATCTAAGGCGGACAGATCCCGTGTGGTTTCAGTCTAAGAGTATATTTATTCCTGACCATATATTTTCCGCCAATTGGCACATGCCACGTTGGCCGAGAATGAGTTATTCGGAGGAACAAGTTATCGACGAGAGGTCTGGGTATGTTCACCACTTCCGGGATAAGTGCAAATTTGATTTAAATGGGAAAACGTGTAAAGATGTGCTTAGGTCTTGGAGAGTGGACTCGCTCATCACAAGGTACTATGACAGTCTGAATACTAATACTTTGAACACTTTGCAGAAGTTGAATTTGTGGAAGACAGCAAATGAAGTGAACTCTAGTCCATGACAATGACTTTTTTGTTAAAAATATTGACCACTTTTGGGGATCAAAATCCCAATGAAATCCTGTGCTCAACGTCAAAAATGACAAGTCTTATTAAATAAGAAATTAACTTTTGACATTTTTGACGAGTATATGTTTGACTGTGATTATTTAGCATTTCTTGCCTCAGGTGCTTTACACTGTATGTGTAAAGAAGACAAGAGTATGGACACCTTTGGATGAAAAACCTGTAGACACTATAATTTTATTTTCAAGGACATGGGCGACTTTTGCACATTTCTTTGTAACATTTTAGAGTGAATTGTTTTGATACTTAGAAGAATATTAAGTAAGTCTGACCATGAGGCAAGAGAACCACCCTTGGTGATATTCCTTGGTTTAAGAAATAAACTGTGCCGTAGTAGTGCCAGGAAATGGCAAATTTACCTTTTTTTTTTTTTTTTTTTTTTTTTTTTTTTTTTTTTTTTTTTTTTTTTGTGCTTAGGCTACTTATAAATCTTTGTTAATTAAAAGCCACAGAAAAGATAAATACCGACTTTGATTAACTTTTTGAAAATTGTCTGTGCAAATAAAAGGTTAATTTCCCGTGAAAAGACTTATTCTTGGTGACTACTTGAAATCATGAATCAAAATTGTAGACTACTTTTTTTTTTTTTTTTTTTTTTTTTTTTTTTTGAGGGGGGGGAGAGACGTACTGTATTTTTTTTCTTTTTGTTAATAAAAGCAAAATGAGTTTTGTGGCAGATAAGAGGACCGTGGAAAATCAGAATTTAATAAGCGCCACTACTTCGCCCCTTCCGTCTCTAAAAAAGCCTACTGTTCATGCCAAATAAGCTAAATAAACCAAAAGCCTGTGACTCTCCTTTCGGCACGTCTCTGCACGTGCGGTTTGTTTACAGGTCACTACGTCAAAATCGATGACGTAGCACGAAAACGCGCACGCACTTGTCAATTTCAAACTATTCTAATGTTTCTCTTTGATTTCTGTGCTTAGATCTCTACGGGGTATAAGATAATGCCTCGATGCTTTTCGTTTTCTGTCCGGAATTATCGTTCAAAGACGCACCCAATAGGTGAGTTACACTTTATATCCCTGTCTCTTTTTAGCAAAATAGTGAAGCGTCTGCTCTCTCTTTCGTCCAGATACAAGAAGCACCTGTTTCGAATGATACAAAATTGCAATGTTGAACTTCTGCTCACAGTTACTCATGTAAATGAAATATTCGTGTAAAACTATCATCAAATATTCCTTGCAGTTCCTTCCTCGTTTCCAGAGCGAGAAGAGATCAAAAATAGGATTTTCACAACACGATCAGGCCGAGTAGCACTGCCGCTTAGGAGATATATATGTGGAGGTAGCGATGAAAATTTGCAGGCACGCCATGTCTCTCCGATTCCATCAGCTCCGAAGAAATTTATCAAATACCGCTCTATGAGCTATCTCTCTGTAATTACAAGGTAGGGTGACAATGACTTCTTTACAACTGAAATGGGGAAAAACAAGCATAAACGAAGAAATCATTAAATCCAAACACTATGTAATGTACATAAGATTTCTCTTGACTTTGTTAAAAATTATCTTGGCAAGTGCGTGCTCGTGTGTGTGTGTGTGTGTGTGTGTGTGTTTGAGAGAGAGAGAGAGAGAGAGAGAGAGAGAGAGAGAATGGAGGAAGGAAAGGGAGAGGGAGGGAGCTTGTGATAAAAGAAGTAGGCCTACCAGCACAAATCATTGTTTATCTAACACAAAAACAGTGTGCACAACAACTGCAGTTCAATGTGCAGTGCAGTAATTGAAATAAAACCATTTTTGTATGAGTTTTTTTATATAAATGTTTTATGTAAGGCCTATTAATCACTGGGAAGAAAAATATGAGGAAATTTTCATTTTGACCTTAAAATTACGATTGATTGCCACATTTAAATGATGAATACCTTGATAGATTTATTTTATTTAGATAGAGAGATTTTTTATCAAACTAAAAATCACAATTTCAAGTCTAAAACTGAAAATGAAAATCACTCCTTAATAGAATAGGCATACTGCTTACTACATGTACATATACACAATTTTGTCTATCTAAACTTCAGCCATCAAAAAAAATAATAAATAAATAAATAACTGAATAAATAAATATAAAATCACACTTGTTTAAATCACATATATACAGATTTAGTTTTATACAGTTAATCAAACTTTTTCTATATTTTTTTTCATCTATTATCATTATATTATTTTGGTTTCAATTTCATTTCATTTTTCGAAATTATATGGTTATCATACAGTTAATTTTCAAATTTATTACTCAGCAATTAAAGTGCTGAAAATCTATTTTGCTGAAATTATGCAAATTAATTAACTATCACAATGTTTAACTGATTTTTAACCCAAAATTTACCCTTGTTATTTCATTACTGATCACATCTAGCACAATGTTTTCTGTTCACATCTAGCTGTTACCACAATGGCAATTGTCTCTCTAATCAAAGCTAATACAATCTCATTTACTGTGCCTAATTCTGAACCCTGGTCCAATAACACATCACTTTCAAGTTTTCCCACTCATAATCAGTGATTCTTCATCTTATCTTTTCTACAGGTACGAGCTGATCCTTCGAGGCACAGAATTGGATGTTTGCGGAGAGAACCCCTTAGAAACTGAGGAATGGACCGAAGAGAGTCCCTTTGTCTATGGCAACTACGTCATCAAGGATGACAAAGATGGCAGTGACGCCAGAGACAGCTGTGACAGCAACGCTGTCAAAACATTTGACATTAAGACTGGACACTGTAAGACAGACTTGGGAAATACCACAACTGATTCCGAGTTATCGAACTGCAGCATTAACAGTAGCATAGACAGTAACAATATTTGCAATAACAACAGAATCAAAGGAAGATGTAGTGACCAAATTAGGAGCAATGGCAGTGGTAGTTTTGATAAGGCTGGGTACAGTTGCAGTATAAGCAATGCTGAGCCCCAATGCCTTGTGACTGGTTGCCAAGGCAACGTGAAGTCAGTGATGGATGCAGATAAGGATGATGAGAAGGAGGACATCACTGTAGATGTCACTTCAGTCAGCAGCACTGTCGTCTGCAACAATTTTTCTAACTTTCATCAATGGCTGCACCAACTCAAGAAAGATGAGAGCAGCAAAGGATTGGAAAACAACGTCAAGTCCATGAGCGATGAAAACAACAACAGCATCCAAAAGATATCATTGGAGCCACGGCAGACAAAGTCTCTGACCTCTTCTAGCTCACGTCAGAATTCAAATCACAAGCCCGGTCCTTATAACCTTCGCACGGAGGTTGATTCCTCAGGGATCAAGTCGGTATTTAAGAGTCAGACCCTGGGGGAGCCCGCCGTGCACAGGAACTGTTTGGTGCGCCCTCTGGTGCGCACGCAGACGCTGGTCGTCGACTGGAAAAACTGCTCTAGCATGGACAGCGTCTTTAGGTGCGACATTTGTGGGAAAGTCTACGTTTCTGAGACTGCGTACAACGACCACGTGCAAAGCCACGACAGGTGCGCGCATGGGAATAAGTGCACCCTCTGTGGGAAAACATTCTCCCGCTCCTGGCTCCTGAAAGGGCACATGCGCACTCACACTGGGGAAAGACCTTACAAATGTGATTACCCTGGCTGTGATAAAGCTTTTGCCGATCGCTCGAATTTACGATCGCATGCGCTAACTCACTCTGTGACTAGTAAGAACTATATTTGTGGAAAGTGTAACCGAGCTTTCGCACAGAAACGTTATCTTCATAAGCATCAGCTTGAAGTTTGTAAAGCTGCGTACAAGTGTCAGTAGGAGAAGCCGTAGGACCTACCGGAACGAGGTGTAAAACAGCAGGAAAATAGGTGTAAAACCTCCTTTACACTGGACGGCGTCCTTTCTGCGTCCTTTGTGCGACATGAACCTGGCGTCGCTGTGGTCGTAGAAAGGAGGCACAAGCATCGCTTTGGTTGCAAAATGAATGCTCAATGATCGGCCACGTAAAGTAGTATTTTTTACTCTGAAGCCGGACGCCGTCCAGTGTAAAAGAGGCTTAAAGAGTGGTATGCGCCATATTCTTTACCACTATTCCCTTTTCTTCACTTCCATCACTTCCTTACCGATTATTTAAAATAAAAGTTGGAGTGTGGGTCCTTTTTTATTTTCTGAATTTTTTTCTGACATTGATTGACCCTCTTTTTTTTTTTTTCGCCCCAATTCATCTCGACGACCACGACGTCAATCATGGTTGCCAAATCCCGTCTCTTGTCCATTTTTCAATATCGACATCAAGTAAGATCTCCATATATGAAGCACGGAAAAATGAAAAGAAAATGGAGGGGGGGGGGTGATGCGTTTACAACTGTAATGCACTCGTGTTGGTATTGTTGTATATTTATTCATATATTAATGTATAGGAGAATGTCTAATATATGTAAATATATGGATTTTTAAGAAATCTTATATATTTTACAGTCTTCATATGTTAAATATTTGAATTTGTTTAAAATAAATACTTAATTTAAAGATATTGTATACTGCATTTAATTTTTCTTCTATTTGTATATTTATTACACATTGATATTATGAAGTAAAGATCACTTATTTTAGCACACATTTCGTTATGTTTAGGGCCCATCTGTACGAATCACATAAGGGAAAAAGTTGATAACAAAGTGTAAACAAAAGTTGTTCTATGCTGTTCCATTTTATGATTTAAATTACATGTCAAAGCAAAATGTGATATTCTGTACATAGGTTCACTATATGGACATTGTGATATACTTGTGATATATTTATTTTATCTTAAACGGTTGTCAATAAACTGAATTACATACTATGATGATTAGTTAAGCAAATTTTAATATGGTTTGCAAAAATTAGAACCCTCCAAAGCTCGATGTAATTTTGTTTCCTTCATTCGAAGTAACTTGCCTTTTAAGTGAAATGAAATAAGAAACAGGAGTGGATGTTATTCAAAGACCAAAGGCTTTTTTAAAATTTGAAATTGTAATCACCATTGACATAAAATCGTCTTTCTTTCTTTTATAATTTATATGTTCAAGTCAATAATCATTTTTTGGGCAATGTCCAACAAAACTCTATCGCCAGTGTCTCTGATATTTAAAAAACGATGCGCAATTAGCGTTATGAATAACCTAACTGTTACCTTTCTGGGTGTTATTTACGATTGACAACAGTTAATTTTTTTTTTCTGACCACCACATAACTGTGTCATGGTCCTCCTCCGATATCAACGGTATTGCGACTCTTTTTTAAAGTTACACAAACAAAAACAACGCGGAGATAAAAATTGAGAACTTTATAAATGTAGCGCACAGTGAAACCATGTGTATATGTAAATAGATCGTCCATTCATTTTAAAATCATGAAAGAAATGGCAAAAATAATAATAATAATAATAATAATAATGACAATAATAATAATAATAATAATAATAATAATAATAATAATAATAATAATAACATGCACCTACTCCTTCTGTGTCAATCACAATGAAAAAGGAGCAACAAACACTCCGCCAAAAAGTTATTATACACTCAGGCCTAACCAACTACCAGACTCGGCACCTACGGATCCAGAATAAACCGGTATATCAGACCACACTACCCGTTTTCAAGGTGTGTGTCAGATCGCATTACAGAGTATCAGCCACCACACCGATTTTGCCTGGTGTTATGTGGCATACACGAGTGGATGTCACATAACCCTCGCTGACGAGGGATCTATCTTATTTAGACCACGGGTCCATTAGCGGGTTATAACGCATTCATGCGAGACGTGCGGTTAAGCGAGTAACACCACGTCTGAATCTTTTGTTCTTCACTTCCACAGTGGTCTAAAGCGGGGTTGGAAAGTAGTGCATCTCATCTAGAATCATGCGCTGCTGCAATTTTCCCTGTTTATGCTAAAAATCTGACAATACCGCACTTGTTAAATAAAATTTAGGTTCGAACATAGCCAATGATGTTTTGTAAATAAGAACTTGCAAACTTATATATTTATTTAGAAAAGTAGACCTAATTTTGATAGCGGAAGCATATTCTGTCGGGGGTTAAATATTTTCTGGACGAGATTCAGTGAGTCGTCTGTCGCCATCTTGTCACTCGGAACTACTCCGATGTCTCCGCACTCGATAATAGTATGGAGCTTGCGGAATGAGCCGAGGATTGCCGATTTCCATGTTGTTGTACTCATACGACTCCTACTTGACGAAAACGAGGCGCGATACCCGGATGACAGGTAGGCTTACAAAATTTGTGATGGGGTATGATACTCTGTAATGCGATCGGACACACACCTTGAAAACGGGTAGTGTGGTCTGATATACCAGTTTATTCTGGATCCGTAGGTGCCGAGTCTGGTAGTTGGGTAGGCCTGACACTGTATTTGTCAGTGCTTTGGTTCTGTTAATCAAATGTTTGAATGTCGTAAATACCGGTATTCTAATGAGACACGCGCTTCGCTGAAAAGGTGTCAATATTTTAGAAATGTATCAGCCGTCCACGAATAGAAATGTGATGATCACGACTGCAGAATATGTAGTGACAGTTGTTGATATGTTTTTGCGACAAAAATTGCCCACAAAGTAGTTTGGAAAAATCAAACGCTTCACTTACATGTACCTATAGTTTCGTTTTAATCAAAGGGGTGGCAAGTTCGACATTTTAGTGCAAATGTTTCCGTACCACGGATTCCCTGACTGATAACGATGACAGATAACCTCCAGTGGGATATTATCTGTCGTTCTTTAGACAAAATATTTGGTCTGAGTGGGTAAATATTTACAGCATAGTGCTTGCAGATGATGCACCATCAAGCTAGTTTTGCGTCGTAAAATAACGTTTGTTTAAAATTTTCTTTTGACACAAGTATTATAAACATGTTTTATTTAAGGTTAAGTCTTTGGAAAAGGTATAAATACCGCATTTCAGAGCTCTTGAAAAAAGAAGAGACAACAGCTGAATACTGCTGAATAACTTCACACGAGAACATTTTTCGGTGAGTGAATTTTACATTTAAGAGACTCTTGAATTACTTTAATGGTTACAATTTCAACCTATCTTGTACATGATATTGGTTCAAACAGCATCTCAGTTGGAGTGCTAACGAATTTTACCAAAGACATATTACAGTAAAATAATTTATTATAAAAATAATTTGTTAAAACACTTTTGCTTTCTTTCAGGTTTGTCTCATTGTTTTGAACATGTCGTCCGAAAAGTCACTTGTGTTGGTACTAGTCGCTACCGTCGTTGTTTCCAGTGTTTACGCACTTCCAATGTGGAAAGAGGTAAAGCAATGCCTCTCTGATATTTATTATTATTATTGTTATTACCTGTTTTTGTTTAACATGTGACTATGTTATGTCTTGGTGCTGATTCCTCTAGAGATATTTTATATTATGTGCATTTCATTACAATTTAATTTAAATTGCTCAGTGTGAAAACCAAAAGAATTGTAATAACTTGAAACCACAAATAATTAAAAGTCATCTTCTTAATTCAGAATTTCAGAGTGGCCATCAATGAAACAGGCACCGAATTCAGCGAAGATGTGGAGATCGACATGATTAAACAGCAAGTCAGAGTGCACGTGCCTGCCCACAATGCCTTGCAAGAAACAGCCTCACTTCATGACTTTAAGAATGTAAGCATCTTAATCTCATTCCATCCTAAATGGCACATTGGAATGCTTTAGTACATCATTTTCTGCCTGATGTGTTCATTCTTTTCTTAAAAACATTCTTGTATTCGATTTTAATAAACTGCAATAAATTGCTCGACTTTTAGGGTCACTCCATAACTTGTTACATCAGAGACGGCTACTGCGTTCTGCGCAATGGACAAGAAGGCTTGGATTACACCTTAAGCTCCGTGAAATGGGGACTTGAGACCTTACAGGTAATCTATTCTGCCTCTTTCCCCCTTTGAAATAGAAAGTGACTACAAATTGACTTATAATCCGAAAGTAAGACCGTATTTTATTTTGTTCTCCAACTCGAAAAAAACAGCAAAAGCTTGTTATTCTGTTTCTTCTGTATGGTCTCTTCTTGTACGTATTAAAAAAAAAAAAAAAGATTTTTCCTAGCCAGATTAAACTCAAAGCGACGCCTTGCGAATTTTTCAATCTTTCATTTTAAAAAATATTTCAGGCTGAAGATAATGTTTTGTCTGAGAAGAACAGCGCTTTGGTGAGAAAATTCTTCACTCAGGAAAAGACACCATTGTCAGATATTTCCTTCCTCAGCTCCGAGGCCCAGGCTTTCTTAAACGGTCGACCGCTCTACAGATCTAAACTTTTTACCATGCCGCCTGGTGCGACCGTTTTGCAAGGTATTCAAATATAATATTTTTTTTCTATATATATTTTAAATGTTTATACTATTTATCCCACAAGGGGCAGCCTGTAATTCATTTTAGGTTCTTAGTAAATATTTTGCATGCCTAGCCCCTGGTGTGAAGATTTGAGTCACTATTGACCACCGCTTTGTAAAGCTAGATCAAAATAACCGAGATAATGTTGGTTATGAAAATATTTTTTATACTGGATCATGCATTTTGAAACAGAGGTCACAATGTTTCGACCTAATCGCAAGGCCTTCTACAGGTGAACTGTTGTTAAAATGTCAGTGGTGTCACTTGGCGCAAAATGCCCCCCCCCCCTCCCCCCACGGGTCCCGTCCGACAGGTGTGGTAGCACAAGCACGGTGGAGAGGTACCAGCTATCACACCTGTAGGGCCGTAACCTGGGAAACATTCCGAACTTATTGTCACCAAGTAGCTCCAGTATTTCCGGCATTATCAAAACACATTTGATGGATTAAACCATTCCCTTTGAAATCTAGATCAAGGCAATACATGTATGAGATTGGCAGATAATTATCTTTTTCAGGCATTGTTCTAACACCAACTGGCACTAAACGCAAACGCGCACTTATTTTACCGCATGCTCTCCTATCAGTTGGCCATGACCCAATCACCGGGAAACCTGTGCTTTACTGTAAAAATGGCCTGGACAAGGTGACGGTCTGGGGATACACTACAGGTGATTGTGAGTGGATAGAAGTTTGTGGATATGGCAAAGACGGCCACAAGACCTGCAGCAACAACCACTACACCAGAAACACGCCGTACAGGTGCGAGTGTTGTGAGGGACAGTTTGCTAAAGACGACTGCATTTGCGACGCTGGAGGCAGTGACACATCCAATCCGTTTGCCCAAGAAGTTATTATAATTTCTTGGTTTGCCTGAATGATATGAATAACACTTACGCATCTCCGCAAAACGCTTGAGGAAGGCTCTTCAGTAGAACCGAAAATTAGACGGTACGAAAGCATTTAGAAAAAAACTGTCTTTGGAATTATTAATTAAACAATCTATGTATATCTACCAGACTAATGAACTTTTTAAGCACATAAGAGCTTTGTTTGTATATCTCGGATTGAATCAGACATTACAAGTTATAACAGTTAAGAATGTTGCTTTATATTGTTTAGCTTTAGGTAGCTTCACGCCACGTTTCTGTCTTGTATAATGATTGTACAGCAAATATAAATTCGCTTCAATTCTGAGAAAAATTACACAGGTTTCTCTATTCAGAATTCCCACCTATCTAAATGTAATTCTTTTGATAGTGCAATTATTACTAATAAATATGCAAGTATTTATGCAACAGAGTTTTTTGGCATTCAAAATCATGTTATCACATGTCAATTCAAGGCGCCATGTATTTGCAACTTGTGTACTTATTAATTTGCAAGAGTTAATTGCAAAACTGGTTGTTTATTAAATAAATGAATACAAAAAATTCAATGTCTTTGAAATATTCATGACATGAACCACGTCTTACTTCAAGTGGCTATGTCTAAAGAAACATTTGTAAAAAAAACATTTATTACGCAGTATTATTTATCACATTTACCATATTTTTACCATATTTTGCGGTTATTTTTCTCTCGTAAAAATGAGTATCACGTTATCAATTAAACTTTCATGGACTTTTTTGTTTGAAGGGAAGATATATGGCTTCTCATTATCCAAAACAATTTTTAAACATCAGACATCCACTGAAATTCCGATACGCGTTCCGCCTCATAATATTGTATAAAATATATTTCAAACGCGTTTCTCCTGAGCAGTTGACTTCTGATTTATTAACTCTCCATACACGGAACATGGCAGCCTTATGCCTAGAAAAGATTATTTATGTCCAGTTAATAAATTCTTACGTCCAAATTGCCCATCACATGCCTATTATGTTGTGAATTGATGCATGTAAACATAAAACAGATTAATCTTATCTATGCTTATAGACTCATTGCAAAACAGAAAAAAAAAAGAAAAACATATAAGAGGACGTCATGACTTCATGTGCGTCACACAACACGTCACAATGTCCCTCTCCTCTTATTACGTCATAAAAGTCCTGTCGCTTAGTGATAAAGCATCAAGTGGCCGGCATCTCAGTAAAGTAACCATCATTCTCACCATGGCTAGTGTGGCCGAAACAGGTACGATATCATATTTAAGATGCACGTTAATTTTTCAAATATGTTGTGTGAACGTAAATAAAAGATACCCAATGCTTTTGTTTAAAAAAATCAAATTGTGTCAATTAAGTAAGAATTAATTCTGCAATAATGCGCTTCTTGTTACGTTCTCCCAGCTATGCCAATATAGATTATTATAGTCTGTAGTATATTTTGCATTTTAAAAACTAACCTTGTTTTGTGAAACTGGTGAAATAAAGATACAGAAATTGTATGTTTATGTATTCCAGTTCACGTAGTAGAAATATGTAAGTCTTTGTTTCCAGGCCCGCCGAAACTCGATGCGTGGGAGGTCCCACATCTGCTTCAGGACAAGACATTTACTGATTATTTAAATGTATTTCTCGCTCAGCCGGTGAGTTGTATTTCCCTATTCCTTTTCAACATCTGAAAAAATATATAGACCTATATTAAATTATATGCTTGTTCCCTCATTTAATCGTTAATTTTTGGGTATCTGATCAATACCTGAAATGTGCGTATTTTTGTTTTGTTTTGTTTTCTATGAAAAATATTTGAATTTTATATTTGATTTTTATCAAAGTTGAAATACTTACACAGTTTTCAAAGAGCAATGTTGTGTAGAAATATACTCTATCTCATTTCTTATGCTTAATATCTGTATATCAATTCTTTATTTAAAATTGAAACAACTGTCACCACTCTGAATTTTAGATATTCCAAGTGAAGTGTTCTTATCTGTATCAGAACAGAGAGTTTACATTCGACCCTCCGTGTGATCCTTGTGTAAGTGGCTTTATAAAAATAATTATATCAATAATATCACTTCCATATTTACTGAGGGGTTTTGAATGCAAAAATATGAATCTAACGGGGGAGGGGGCAAGAAACGCGATTCCCATTTGTATACGGTTACTAGGAAATTTATTCGCTGATCCACGATCGAAGAGTAAAAGAACAGGGTTTAACATAGTCTAATGTATTTTTTATTGGCAATCTAGACAACGATAAATGCATTACTAGTATTACATTGTGTTGTGCCTATACCATACTTTATAAAATTTATTATTATTATTTCAAATTTGCAACCCGAGTGATGGATAAATAACTTCTTTGCATCGTAGTTGAATTTTACATTCTATCTATCATCCGAGGTAATATGTTATATCATTTATAATTTTATCCATACATATACCATCAGCCTCCGACCAAGTGGACGTTATCATGGCTCATGAAGACAAGAATTCCCCTCTTTGTCACGACAAAGCTGTACTCAGAATACAAGTTATGTCAGTGGCTGGTCAGACCCAATGAACTCCGCGTGCAGAAAGGTAAATTATTTGCGGCCTTCGTGAGTGGGATCCTTTCTGAAAATGTCCCTTCACACAAATTAATCAGTTTCAAACATAAGATTTTGGTGATTTTCTTATTTTTTCTCCAAAAATGAGATTTCTGCGATCATTACAAAAAGTACACGTACACGTACAATTAAATGATAAACGACCTGCATTTGAAATCTTATAATATCCCTAGTCGTAGAAGAATTTCATCAACTGTGTTATGTTATACGAATTAAGTAATTTGTCTTCAATCAACTGTTTAATATTGAAATAGTTTGCCCCCCCAGTATTTGGATTGCTAACGGGACTATTGGAGACAAACTATTCCAATAACTGTCTAACAATACATGTACCCGACTAAAGGGAGACACTTAAAAATCAAATGCTAATTCAATATCAAAAACACACTTTCAAAGGGATAAGTTATATTAATGCAACGTTCGTCGAAGATTATTTCAATTTATTTATTTTTTCAGACAAATATGCGGCAGAGTTGAAAAGGTTTCAGACGGCAATAGGTCACGTGGCAGGGATGCGTAAATTTCGTCACTTCCTGTCCGCATCGTCTGGGGAGAGTCTAGTCAACTTCTGGCTGGACGTAGACAAGGTGCTGAAAACTCCGGTAGAAAGAGCAGACGATGTATGGGAAAATTGGCGCGAAGTCCAAATCCAGTATTTTCAGACAACTTTTTTCGAGGATTTATGTGGACGGCAATCCTGCAACATTGGTAGGTTGTTCCCGGAGGCGACTGGGGATGGGCTCTTCTTGAGTCACGCCCAGTTCCAATGTTTACGCGATCTTCAACAGATGGCCGTCAATATCCTAAAGGAATATTGGGTTCCAAAATACATGATCCACATTGGCGCGACTGACGACAGGCCGATGACAAAATCCGAGCGAGACGCAGACAGAGTCAAGCTTAATGCTATAACCAATATGGAGTATTATCAGTTGGTCAAAAAGTTTGGGAGGTTTACCGTCTGCAACAGTTTGGAGGAAGGAAAACTGCAGATGGACCCGGGAGCGGGCCCGCACCAGGAGGGACACAAACAGGAGGCCCAGTTTTCGATCGAACACTCTGTGCGCCATAGGAAGCCAGACGGAGTTCCAAAGCTCCCTCCGGTCCACCGTTCTAGACAACACAAAGAAAGAGTCGCGTTTTTAACCAGCGAAAATCTTCAACGACTCGAAAGTTTGGACGATCTGCCACACACCGTAAGGAAGCCCAGCTTTATATCTAGCCAAAGCAGCCATGAAGATCAGAGAACTCGGCAAGTGAAGACCCCCATACTATCATTAAAATCGAAGTCCTTGGTGGCACGTGACAACGAAATAATGCTCCAACATCACATGCAAGATTATTTCGGGGACAAGCACCAGATGGACGCATTTTGGAAGTTCATCTCCACGCCCGACAGCGTTTGCGGAGAGCCCATGTTTTGCAAGACCCGTAGTTACCGTTTCCGCGCTCAAGAGTGGCTTTTGGTCACTTGCATTGCCGATGACTCATTGGCGGGCGGACCGTTCCAAGCTTACCTGAAGAGTCAGCACGCGGACGGCGTCCATCCGAGCTTGCTGTCCTTCTGGAAAGACGCTCAGGTCCTCTTGTCTCTCCCCGTGGAATCCAAGACTGACGCCCGAGCAGAGACGCTCACGAGTCGACAGGCGGCTAGGATGATCAAAACGTATCTTTTGCCTAGTGGACGGAGGCACATACGCTTTCCCGCTCCTCTCCAGAGGCTGATGTTGAGGAAGCTTGTTAACGGCTTCGACGCTCAGGATGTTCTTCGGTGTGTGCAAGACGCCGTGTGTCAGGTACGTAAACTGACTTAATCAACGTTTTCTTTTTCAATGAAACATTATTTTATTTTTATTTACTTATATAACCACCTTTAAAAGATGAATGAAAAAGACGAATAAAGTAAATAAGGAAAAATGTGATGGAATAAAATGATAAACAGCATATATAGAAGACATATCATATATATATATATATATATCTTCATGTTTTTAAATAATCATCGTTGATAATACGTTCAAAATGTATAGTAAGTTTGATCACTTTCAAATTGGCAGCTGAGTTAATTTTTTCATTGTTTTTTTTAAAACGTTGATAATATTCATGAATTTGGAGCTTCATTGTTTAGTTGACAACCAAACACAGGGTTTTACATATTATACAGGCAAAATAAAGCAACTATTTGATTTTTACTAAAATTGCATTATTTTTATTTGGTTAATATCAGTAAACAAGTATGATATATGTTTTGCTTTCAGACAATAAAACCTGCCTTGGCAAAGTATTTAAAACACGAAAGAAGACTATTTAGGGAGGAGATGGGATTGGTATGTAACCATTTCTACAGTATCATGTTGTATAATCAAAGTACTAGGCAAAACCCAAATAACGTCTGTTTTTCCTCCTCCCTTGTATTGTCACAAATAATAATAGTAATTATAATAATAATTATAATGATAATAATAATAATGAAATTTTTAAAAATGGGCGACGAAACAAGTTCGATTTTGTTAATGTATTTGAAAGGAATCATCAAAGCACGTACATATTTTCATTCTAGTGTTGCCATATAGGAAAACCCCTCCCTCCCCCAGACGGCGGGTACGCCATCTTGGCCTTCAAGCTCGCACAGGACATAGCAAGGACTGGTAAATAACAGCCCCTCCCCCCTCCCCCCGAAATGGCTTAAACTCAAAAGAGTTAACGGCTGACGTCCAAGATTTTTTATGGGCATAATATTGGAATAATGTTCAATAATAGACATGAAGTGAAGCTTTAACATGAAAATATTGTATTTTGTTTTTTAAGTAAACATTTAAAACGCATATATTTCGTTTACGCTGATTGTTTCTAAAATATCAGATCTTCTTTATATTTTACTTGGTCTATTGTATTGTATTTGATCTTTTCAAGTTCTTTATATTTTACTCGGTCTGTTATTAGTCAATGGTTTGCTATTTTTAATTATTTTAATAAAACATTCAATGTTCATCAATGGTTCCTCCTTGCAGCGACGCCTGGGATTCCTGCTCTAGTCCCGTCAAGAGATTTACAGGCAGCAGATCCAACGCAAGATTCCGGAAGTCTCCGAGTTCTCTCTCCTGTGTCACGTGACACGTCATGTGAGTCCTTGGTCTGGCAAACTATTTTGGTAACGCCCCCTTTACACTGGTCGGCGTCCCCTCTGCGTCCCGTAGTACGGCCCCGTTTGAGAGTAAAAAATATAATACTTTACGTGCCGACAAATGGCGGATGATTCATTTTGCAACCGAAGTGATGCTTGTGCCTCCTTTCTACGACCACAGCGATGCCAGTTTCATGGTCGTACAAAGAACGCAGAAAGGACGCCGTCCAGTGTAAAGATGGTTTAACCATGCCTGCTGGTCAACGAAAAATGATCTCCTTTCATTTATTAAAAAATTATATCTCATTTTCTTTCGTTAATATAATTTAGTCATCTATTTAACCAAGAGTCTTTCAACATTTAGGGCACATCAGGAATTTTGTCAACCAGCCGAAAATTGACGTGAGCAAGATACCCGCACCCCGTCGCAAACCGGCACCCCCCGTGTCCACCAAACAGGCAGAAGGGGCGTCCGGCATGATCCACTTTGATGTCAAGTTGCCCGCCTATCTCAGACCCTTCAAATGGAGGGATGATAAGATCTATAGTAGACCGCCTCGACCAAGGTAATATTAGCACTTCAATTGAGCGTACGTCCAGGCGGAATTTTTTAATGAAAAGTTCGCTCGTGAAAAACTTGTTATGAGACATCATTTTCAGAATTACAATTTACGATCTGTGTCCGAGTCCAAAATGTCGTGATGTACCGGTAAATAACGACACGAAAACGGTGTAGAAAGCATTGGTTATTTTAATGATCTTTGCAGCAAACGCCATACTTATTATGATAATATTATTTTATCTATTTATTAATATACTAAGCTGTTGGCCTACTATAGTACATGTTCATGATATGTTTTATAAGGTCTTTTAGTTAGTACGTTGTTCCTTCCGTACTGCGTTCATTAATTTATTCGTTCTTTCATACATTGATGCATATATTTGTATTCAATTTTCATTCTATGTGCCAACGTAGTGCAATCTTTTTTTTTTTTTTTGAAGGACATTTATGGAGATATTAACAAACGACATACACAGGGAGTTTTTCCGTAAATTCCTCATACACAGCGGTGTCTCGGACGTACCGGTCAAGTTTTGGCAGGAGGTCCAGGAAATGAAGAACAAGTCTCATCCTAAAACGAAAATCAACAAAGTCAACCTTATTGTAAAGAAATACTTCACCAAGAAAAGTAATTGTAACCCGCTTTTAATAATACTTCACCAAACAAAAACGTATAATTTTTGCTTGAACTTTATATTAGATTTAGGCGTTAAGTGATTCTTTAAATAACGAAACCAACAGCTATTTCAAAGAATAATAAGAGCAAGGTTTAGAATATTGTTCTGGAGTTCTGCTTGATTATTTTGATATTTATCTTTGTCATAATATTATCTAACTTGCGTAATGTGTCCTTTCTATGCTCAAAACTGAGTTGATGCGACTTAATAGCTGATTGGGAAGCAATACATAAAATAGGACGAAAAATAGCCTACCGATCTGATTATGAACCATTAATAAAAAGTGTTAAGAATTCAAAGATATTTTGTTTTTTTATAATTGTTCATAAATAATTCGATACTTTCACATTTATTCCCACTTACAGTGAGGGAGAAGATGGACTGCAACGCCGACATCATAGAAACCATCCCCAAGGTCTTCCGTGTCACCCCGCCAATGCTAATATCAGCGCAGTCCTGTGTCGCCAAAACGCTGGAGGAAAAATGGTAAGAATTTCAAGAGGGACATCACGGGAAAATGACGTTTTTTTCCGAAATTGTGGTTTGATATTTCATCTTCTGGAAAACTGGGGACACAAATGGACTGAAGAGTTTAAATCGAACTATAGTCCGTTACCCTTTACTTTGTGCAAGTGACATTCGTCCCGTTTACTAACCCAAACACTCCGACTACCCTAACCTCTACTAATCATATTGGAGCCCATTCCTAGGACTACCATTCCTGTCACATCGGCCAGTAGACAAACTGACTCTTTTATTGAGAAAAATATTCTGTTTGAAACCATTTCCTTTATTTTATCAGTGTATCAGGGGAACCTTGGTTTTCCTCTCGTAAGGTGAAATTATCACAAAATTGTATATTTTCCCTTTGTTTTCTGATTTTTTAAAGGAATTACGCTTACCTTGACACATTCCCAGAGATAGAACCCAGACAGGAAACTAGGTCCGTCCATTCTACGGAGATAGCAGCTGCTGTGATACGCACCTGGACCAAGGAGAAGACGGTGAGTTAACCACGGTGTATCATCCAGTAATAAACACTGTATACGTAATCTATATACTAATAGGAGATCAGCGAAAGTCTTCTTTTTCGTTTTTGTCCCAAATTACAATGATCTGTTGACAACTGACAGACGTTAGTAGTATCTTATCGCAGTGGGAAGATAGTGGATTTGATTATAGCTGTTTTAAAAATGTATATTTTGAAGGTATTTTCTAGCCTTGGGAAATTCCCGTAAAGCTTCGGCATGTGTGACATGTGCGGCATGTGGTGCCCTCTACCAGGACCGCAGTTATAACGTGGACATTTCACAGTGCAGAGATTAGCCATCTATTTAACTAGAGACATATCTGACTGTTAATATTAAGTGAAAAAAATCAATCTGTGGCCCTTGTAGAGGGTACGTGACAGGTATCATATATTATATTGTCAATAACATTATTATCAGAAAGCAGGATTTGCTGGCCCAGTGGTAACGTTTTGGCTGCCAAACACGGCGGAGTGGGTTCGATTCCCCCTCAGTCCAGTCTTTTTTAAAATAATTATTATATACTAATCTCTTATCATGGTTCAATGATTGATGTGACGGGTATCAGCTAGTGAGACTTATTAGACGACGAGTTCGCTGGGAACTCTGGGTAATAACCCCCCCCCCCCCCTCCCACACACACACACACACACACACACACACACACACAGTACTGCAGTGCAACCGTAACAGCTCGGTTGATTGTGACAAGTAATTAAATCAGTTATAGCCTACAGCGTTATTCACAAATGCTTGTTCACCATTTATTATTCCCTTTTCTTTCATTTTTTTTCAGAGAAACCTCTGGATAGGTTTTCTTCGCACCGTGATACAATTTAGAAAAACGATCCTCGACCCCACTGCTGTACCTTCATTCATGATGTACATCAAATACGAAATTGCCAAAGAGCTGGACAAGATCAACGAACGTAAGCCCATCACTTTTTTATGTGATACATTTGGTTTAAGTGTTTAAGAATTTTACAATTTAGTAAACAATGAAAAAATTGTGAAAAAAAAAAACAGCAAAAATAACATCAATAAAATGAAAATTTTATTAGTTAAAAATTAAATTGTGAAACAACCAACTTGCAAGATCAACTTATTCGAGCTATTTCTGGAATGCTGTCGTTTGTTTCAACCTGATGGAATATTAATCCCTTTTTTATCACGGAAGTAAAACCATCTGTGTGAAATAAATAAATGTCAAATTTTGATCATGATAAAACAGGTAGAAGACAACAGGCCCGTCCAGGTGAGGAATTCATCCCGTCCATAGGACCGATTAAGAAAGTGATGAAAAGGAAGTTGATCATCATGGAAAAGTTGCCGAAAGATTTAGAGTTTTGGATTGAAGTGGACAAGTGAGTTTTTTGATAGAATATGTCATCTCTTTTGTAATGTAACATTGTCGGTGACATCTGAGAAGTTTAAAATAATTTTATTTAATTATTAATCCTCTGTATCTTTCCCCAATGCCTGCCATTTGCATTTTAATCAGTTACATTACGCCTTTTTGTTAATGCAGATTCAGGGAGCTTTGTGCAATGACAAACGAAGACGCAGAAGCCGGCAATTTCTCGAAAGACCACCAATACCTGCTGGAGGTAAAGACAAAAACCATCATAGAGTGCTTCTTGGAGTCTGAAATACCACCAAAGCTTCAGGTAAAGAGTGGGAAACATCTCAAAGCTGTTTTGTGCACATTGAACAATGAGCGCATTCGGAACAGCGGACTAACAGATCCGCGGGTCAAATACGGCCACCGACTGAAATGCTTGCCGCTTTATTCCTGATTAGACACTGAATAGATTCCCCGTGGGGATTATGCAACAAGCATTCAAGTGGGTCGGCCATATTTGATCCGCGGATCTGTTAGTCCTCTGTTCAGAATGCGCTCAAAGACCGCATTCTCAACGAATTGAGCCAGGCTTTACAAATCCTGAGGCTAAAAATGGCGGACGTACATGAAAGAAAAACCGCCTAATCTTTTAATAGTCTCTCCGCCTCTCACACGCCTCCCCACACGTCGTCCCTGTGGGGTACAGTAATTAAATCTCGGCTCCGAACATGAATATCTCCGTGAATATCTCTGGTGATATTATCTCCGTAGATAGTCTATTCATTGCTGCTCTACGGGCCAATTCATTCCTTTTTCGTCTCTGTTTTGAAAGATAATAGAACAGAAGAGCTTTTTTCCTTCAATCGCCTTCAGCCGCCACGCTTCCTTCACCACGAGTTTAACTGATGAGCATGCGCACTTAATATTTCTCAGGTAGCTTCCGCATGGCGAACGGAGCCGAGATTTAATTACTGTACCCCGCAGGGACGACGTGTGGGGAGGCGTGTGAGAGGCGGAGAGACCATTAAAAGATTAGGCGGTTTTTCTTTCATGTACGTCCTCCATTTTAGTCTCAGGATTTGTAAAGCCTGGCTCAATTCGTTGAGAATGCGGTCAAAGAGGACACGTACACATAAGATGAACGAAGTAGATGCACGTTTCACATTTTTCCACAGGGAAAAATAATCGAAATAGAGCAAACTTGTAATACCTTGTACGAACTAGATATTTTTTCTTTGAGTAACGAAAATTGATCGAAAAAAAAAAAAAAAAAAAAAAAACAACCGTGTAGTACAATGAACTATTTATAATATCCTCAAATCCAATTTTTAGATAAACATATCCCAAGAATTAGCAGATCGTATCATCAGTGACTTCCAATCCGGGATCCTGGACCGCAGTCTCTTCCATCAGGCCCTCCTCAGCATCTTCCCAACCCTCATCCATATGTGGAAGAAGTAAGTTTTTTCTTCCTTTCTTTCTTCATTTTTTAGAATAATTATTTTATTTTATTGGTGGAAGAACTTAATTGTGTCATCGGTTCTAAGTTGGCCTGTCTGACTCGTCCGTTCAATTTTAGTTTTTAACCTGAAAAAAGGTTATTTTCTGTCTTTCTTTACCATAAGGAAATACAGACTTGACATTTAATATGGAATATTTCAGTTTAGAAGGTATGCCTAGGTAAAAATGCATTCTTTTTTCAAAAAAGTCCGATCTCATATAAGATATGTGAATAGGGAAGTGTGTAGTCAGGTGTGTCGTTTCCAATTAACTGAATACCAGGTTAGTTGCGCTGCTGCATTATGTAATATGCAGTGATTCTTGTGGGTAGTGCTCCTTTGGGCTGGTCAAAGCTTGGCTTTGGCAAAGCATGGTTCTGTCAAAAAAGTATCCATATGTCGGCAACTACTGCATAGCAGAATTTGAAATTTTGCATGCAAGTGGTCGGGTTTGCAGTGTGTAAAATGAGCTATGCAATGCTATACAAATTTCTTAATCTGTGGCAGAATGGCGCGAAAAAGTCCGACATTGCCAGACAGATAATCGCGCCAAAAGAAATGGTCCGCACAGTTTTATAGAGTAATGCCCAGACTGATATACCTACACAGAAACCACACCCAATGTATCGATATCTTACCACCAGGGCACAAGACCCACTGTCTTTCGGGATATGCTGTTGAAACTAAACAAAAACCACCCAGTCCGTTCAGAATGAGGGGTAAATTGCCACCAAAACGCATTTTTCAAGGCCCTTATCGAACACCAAACTGGTTTTAGCAGGTTTAAATTCCAGACGACCTCCGAGGAACCCACTGTAAACAGCAAAACATCGTTGTATGTTTCTCTCATGAACTGGGGACCTTGACCGTTTCTGGGTTGAACACTGAAACCTCGTGGCTTTATTTACTGAGGTCAGATTTCACCTGTACCGCTCAATTAGTCGAAACAGGTTACAGACATCCAGAAGAGGCCAACGACGAAGCGTGTGCGGCGTCTAAAGTGACCAAGATCATTAACAGCGTCAGTATTTGGAGTGGATACCACATTGGTGCCAAAACACCAATGGTAGTCATCGACGAAAACCTGAACCAGATCAAATAAAGGAATAATCTGGGAACCACTTGACTATCATTTGATAGGGGGCACCTCAGGAACAATTTTAGGTTGTGTGGTGAGATTTCCGGTTCACACAGAGCACTTTTAATAGCAGATTACGTAGAGAACCAAGGGAATAAGCAGCTACCTTGGTCATCAAAATCGCCATTTTTGAACCACATAGACAATATGTGGGTAGGCCATTATTCGCCAAATCAATGGTCTATATGTCCTACAACAAATCTTGACCAAATTGGACAGATTTTGACCGATGCCTGGAATGTTATTCATGATTGAACTCTAAAAACCTAACCCAATTAATGCCTTGCCACTTGAGAGCGCTGGTAGCAGCCAGAAGAAGTCAGGTGTAACAGCAACCGTTACTGTGACTAGACACTGACATGAGGGTCCTTTGTGGAGCGTGTAACTCTTTTACAGACAATAATTTGGAAAATATGGAGATCCAAAATATCTCTTTTAATGGTTGTCGTATGACATAGAATAGGCAATGTGTTTTTGTTTACTTCTCTGGCGAATTCCATTAATGAACTGATGTCAAAATGACATAATTCATAATTCAAAGTTATTAAAACACGATTTTAATCCTTGTTTTCATTTATCAGTCAACAAAATAGGAAAAAAACTGATGAAAAATGATTTGGAAAAAAAATATTCCATATTAAATGTCAAGTCTGTATTATATTTTAAATTCACTGTTCAGTTTATTCTTTCGAGACATACATGAACAGTATTTACGCAGCAAAGTAAAACGCCAAAAATCATAATCCTAAAATATTATGTTTGCTTTTAATTCTGTAGGCCTACATCATAATGTCGAATTTTTTTCTTTCTGAAAATTCAATCACGCTTAAAACTTGATATTTTTGCCTCGTGTTTTTCATACCAATTATATTGTCAGGTTCAACAAGCACAGATTTGCGCCCCCAAGTGACGTTACGGTCAAGGTAGAGCCTGTAGTGCCATTGAAGACCCGTCCCAAGGGCCGCGTCACGCCGCACGCTAACTCCCCCATACCCGATTTCTTTGCTCTCTCTGTTGAAAAAGCCAAAAAGATTATCAAAAGAGCAACTGGTAAGTTTTGTAATAAACTCCCAATCAGCTGTTTTTTTTTATTAGAAGCGTCTGTGCGAGAAGTTAATATAAACCCGAGGGCGGCCGTAGAAAAAGTATTTGTTTTCTCTACATTTATCCGTGTGCGTTAATTTCTGTAGACAATTTTATTCTGAAGGACACTTCTCAATATTTTCTAAGGATTTTTTTACGATGGCAACATGTTTGATTTATTTTCCAAAACTATCTTCCCCTAGGTGTTGACGTGTTTAGTGACGTGGAACAGCGATTCCTTTTCTCCCTTCAAGAAGGCCTCCGCCACGTGGTCCCTATGACACGTGAGGAGATGAACGCCATGAAAAGCACGCGCAGCCAGAGCAGCACCACCATACATTCGGGCATCGCAGATAGAAAGCAGACGACAAACCCTGCGGCGAGTAAAATGAGCCTGAAAAACGCAAGTCGTTTATCGATTGGTTCCGTGCAAAGGAAACGCAGCCACAGGAATCGTAAGTCGGCCAATCGCATGGCACGTGGCGCGCAGGACCCTAACAACTACAAGGAACTGAAGAAGATGAGCCGAATGCTGCTCCCACCAAGTGATGGCAGCCTTCCAAAACTGCATATCTCTCCACAGACAAGCGAGGAACTAATTGTTCAGTGACCATTTCCCTTTTTCTGTTATGTTGTGTTTGATCCAAGAATCCAATTAAAAAACGTTAATCTCGCTGATATTGAACTGAAAGACAATTTTCTTTGCAAAAAACTGAAATAAAAGGAAAAACAATAGGAAAATACCTTTAAATGTTTCAGAATACAACACAAATAAAAATTTTATCTATACTTATTATTTTTCCCGTTTAGCGCAAAAATAAGCAGTAATGTATAATTGTCGGTGAACAATAAAACATTTCTTAAATATCGCTTTGTTTTATTTGTCTCTCAAAATTCCTCTGACGCCATGGTTAGGCCTATTTTAATGGGAATGATAATTTGTGCTTTACTGGGGTTTATAATCCTATTTGTTTAGTAGAATAGTTTCTGGTCACTGTCTGTCAGTATGATTTTGTCTATTTCTGATAGACAGTTGAGCATGCTTTCTCGCTTCTTCTTACACAGTTGATTTTATATAAATTTTTAAATAAAATAAGTTGATTTTAAATTAACATATAGCTGCAGAAAAAGATGCCTTTGCTTGTAGCAAAGGACTAATGAATATAATCCTAATGAAGACGTCACGAACACTTGTAGAAATGATCGTATTTGCTTCTTTTCATTTTGTAATATGATAATTTATAAACTAAGCGTTACACGACTTACAATGCGTTCATTATTTTACGTAAATTATGTAACAGATTACTGCACAAGCTTCATCTTATAGCCAGGTGTTTATACATATGGCAATGAAAAGATAGACAAACTTTTAAGCTAGAAAATTTATTGAAACAGGAAGATGGTACAACATATGCAGTTGGCTAATATGTCTGCAAAGTAGAAACGTGACATTTCCCCCCGATATTTCACTTTGAGACACTGAAAGCCCATATAAATACCAAGCAACAAATATAAAACTACAAATCATTAGCCACCAACGTGAAGCTCTCTTCCAAGGCAATTTTCGCAAAGAAGGGCACCTATATTGTATAATTGATAGATTTTACCCTATCAGGAAATCAGTAGCATCTTATCAGGAAAAAAACTGAGTTAAGCCACGATGTGTAACATCAAGAGAACTACATTCCTCCTGTGCTAAGATATCACCAAGAACAGGTTTAAAATCAGAAGAATTGATAACAATTAAAATGCATAAAACCCTGCTTCAGAAAACTGCAAACATCAGGTAGGTATATCTTAGGAAAACAATTCTTCACAAATGCACTATCTAAAAATCAGAAATCCTCAACATATCAAAAGCAGTGCAAACTTAAAAAACAACAACTTCCAAAGCAATTAACAATTTAACATGAAAGAGAAAATTTAGGCAGTAAATATTGACAGGTGTCACGTGGACACCTCAGTCTGGACACCTAGGAGGACACAGGTGACAAGTTAGTATGGCACCTAATACACTGGCATTCTGCTCTCACTTCACTGTAAGATTGGGTTCCCATACCTAGATCGACTTAACAGGATCGATCCATCTCTGAGGGGTTTCTAGCTAAAGCTGCTAAAGCAGCTTAGATATCTGGCACACCTAATGAAGCTGCTTAATGATAATTAATTACCCACTAACAGCTTCAGTAGGCATGACAGACATCTAAGCCACTTAAGTTGATTGCAATTTTGCGAGAATCCCCTCAGAGATAGATCGCTCCACAGTTAATTTGATAGGGTCTGGAAATGGTCCCTTAGTCCCTCACCAAAACGTCTAAATCTAATATACAATAAATATCGACATCTTTAAATACAATACATCCCAAAAGCTTTGCTTTTCCAGAGAGACTTTTTTACCAAAAACAGCATTAAAGCACACAGAGAACACTGCACTGAGTCTGACATGGACATTTTTACATGGCGACAATATATTACAATGCTTTTTGTATTCCTTACAAACTTTCCCATATCAACAATGTCATCATGAAAACATATTAATATCTTACAACAAAGATTTTTTTAAAAAATCAGACGAAACTGATCTGTACAAGTTTCCTTCCCAGGAGAACTGCACTATACCGACTAATGTTATATACTTACAGCTAATACCAAACACTAACATTTTTATAAAAGTGGTTCAGATAAAAAAAACAACAACATAGTTTAGATAAGTTTGCCATAATCACAAAAAAATCTGCATAACTCAACACTGCTGCAAATGAAAGTCAGCATCCATGTGTTTTGGAGAACAATGGTATATACTTAACACATTATCAAACATATATATTTCACAATCTCTCTCTATCTCTCTCTCTCTCTCTCTCACACACACACACGACTTAGGCTGTATTCCCAGAGCTTTTAGATCGATCTATCCCCGCGGGGAGTCTCACTAGATTACTGTCAGATAATCCGGCTTAAATGTCCGTCCCGCCTACTACAAGCTGTAAGGAGGTAATTAACTTTCGTATCCACTCGGCTGACAGCTATTTAGCGTGAACCCCCAGGGAGTTAGGTCGATCTAAAGTAGATCGATCTAATCTCTGGAAATGGGGTCTAAGAAGTATAAAAGGTATCTATGCCAATTTATTACTAATTGGTCCATCTCAATTCACAACTATCATACATCTGTAACTAGCCAATTAATGCAATTAACTTACAGAAAAATGTTGTTCCTAAAAATCACATTTTCACCGAGAAAAAAGACTGACAACAGAAAAAAAAATAAACATCACTGCTTCAAGAATACCAACTTTGACATTTGACATTTCTTACCAGACCAAGACTTGCATCAAATGACACAAAAGCAGCATGAAAAATTGTGGCATGAATACTCACTGGATAGTTAAACTTTCCACTCAAGAGCTCAATCCACCAGTTGCAAAATTCCCATAATCAATATCTGTTCATAATTACCATATCAAAAAATAAAAAAATTAACAAATAAACAAATATAATCTCTTTGTCTGCCAAATTAAATATCCCTCTTAAAAATCTATTTTCTAAAAATCTATTTTCTATTCGCAGTATCTTGTGATCACTCTGAGTGCAGCTGAGAATTAATTACAGCTTTGGAAGTAACTGGCTCGCGCTGCCAGTAATTACGCCGCGGGGTATTCAGGGCACAGACTGTGATCACAAGATACCGCGAATAGAAAATAGATTTTTAGAAAATAGACTTGTCATGTGAACAGGGTCTTATAATTCTGGTGAGACTAATATCCCCTTTCTTTGCCATAAAAGTTTGTTTCATTTCTCCCTTTCTTTTCAAACTGGTTTTATGATGATCACAATTTTGAAGGTGGATTTCTCTGGACCTGTCAGATACGATGTGACTTTGCTATTGAGGTCGTTAAAAGGCACCACATCATTGAGATTACACACCGTCCATTCTCCATCAAACATGAACCTCTTATGTTTCACATTCCTGACGTATTCAATATTGCCCTCCTCTGCGAAGGCTAACACTGCAATGTCAACATGCCTGCAGGAAGAAGCGGATGACTTCACATTGGGGTCTTCTTTTGCCTGCAGAGCTAGACGGACATTTTCGTAGATAGTTTCCTCAATGTCGTAGTTCCTTTGCAAGCCTATCATGACACAGCCTTGGAAGTGGATACCTTTTGGGTACAAGTCGGCGCTCCATTCCCATTGGCTATTTTCATCTGCCTTCGACCCACTGACAGGTGTAGCGAAAATGATGGGTCTAACACTGTGCTCTGGTAATGTTGGGAAATTTTCGATGGAAAGAACGGTACTCCAGGTATCACATGTGTAATTTCTTGGTCTGAACTCGTCGCAAACTCCACTGACACCAGCCATGCTTTTTCTGGCCTCCAGTGATGAAGAGTGGTACTCAGTGGCTAATTTGATCTTTTGCTGAAGAAATGCTTGAAAGTCAGCAGACAAGGGATGATGATTTAGTTGCTCTAACTGCACTGGCGACATCATGGGGAATCTAATATGGGCCAATACTTGTAGGACAACATCGTGAAACATGGTAGACTTTTTTTGTGTTCTTGTGCATAGATGGGCCAACCAGTGACGGACACCAAGATAGAGTGTAAACTCATCACTAATCACTAACTCAGAACTACTAAGAAAGTGTATAAGTAAGTTCCTATCCATGAGGACGAAATCTGATGTCTGTATCACAGTTTCAAAATTCCACGACACGAAGTTACTGCAGGCAACTTCAAGCTTACCATGCCCACAGATTTGTGCGTACTGTAACCATGAGACGACATACATTTCAGCAGGTGCAGCAACCATGTGTTCACACATAAAGTCTATGCACAACTGCCCAAGGTCATCAATGTTGTATTTGTCTGCCAGCATGAGTAAAGGCAATACAGTCCTGCTGTGTAATGAAATAACACCGGTGTACAGGTACCTCAGAAAATGCTGGAACACTGCGATACATTCGGGTTCCTCTTTGAGGACAATGCTGGCTTTATGAGCTTCTGGCCATCTTGGGTTCATTAACATAACTCTGAACACATCGCTGGCGCAGCTGAGTATTAGTCTGTGGGCTTGGAAAGTTTTGTGGCCAACTTTCAGAGTTAAATCTGAAAGATCCTCCGATTCCAGTAAAATTCCAAGTTTGTGGACTACTGAAGAGGAGTTGTTGAACTTTGCCCCTCCTTCGCTAGACCAGGAGATGGGTGAAAGGCATATTTTCTTACAACTGCGGTTATATCCATAAAGTTGCTCATCCTGGTAGTCTTGTCTTTTGTTTTGATAGCTAGTTGCATAGCGACTGTTCTGTGTATTTTGCCAGGCATGGGGGCCTGTATTACATACCATACCTAGAAGAACATTGTAAGAATATGCATAATATGAATATTTCATGCTAACATATTGCTTGTCTTTTTTTTTTTCAGACATAGGGTATGCATGTACTATATGATTGTGCTATTCCATAATTAAAGGTTTAAATGAATAAAAGGGAAAATATGGTACTTGTGTGAAAAACTTTACAAATGAAAAACATTTCAACCTTCTTACAGCATACTTTGCCTATTAAGACGTATTAATTATTTCTATTCGAATTATTTTTACTTGCCAAACATCCCCAGGGGATTAAGGTATTCAGTTTTGTACACTCAGTAAGATATCGGACATACTACACGTCACATAATCAAGCAACCTTTTGCTTCAGTATGAATTATCCCCTTGGTAATAAATTTCTATCTCAGCAGAGTGAAAGATAGTTAGAATGTAGGGGCATTTTATGGTCTACGCTGTACATTTCTGGTTATTGCAAAATACTGTAGCGATTTGGGGTATGTAGTGCCAGGGGCAGAAAACACACGGGAAAGTGTCCAACGAAACTATCACATCACTATGCCTAGTAGAATTTCAGTTAAAATATCTGTTTAGGAAAGAAAGCTGGTTTTGTTTAAAACAGCGACGAAAAATTAAGACTTACAGGAGGCAGCCATCTTTAAAATGCCAGGATGAAGCTCCCCTCACGCCAACCCACGCATTCTCTCGTCGAAGCGTGGTTTACCCAACGGCTTGCAGTGAGTATGGCTGCGGATACCACGCCGAGTCGGCATGAGAAAAGTCTCGGTTTATTAACCACCAGATTCGTCTCACTTCTTCAGGAGGCAAAAGATGGCGTGCTCGATCTGAAAGTGGTGAGTTTGGGCAGTTTTACACAAATCGGTATTAGAGAAATGTGTGAAATTTACGGTCCCGTTTCGAGAGGTCGCTGTGTTTACCTTTTTCATTGTTTGTATTCTGGGTCACCTTTTATATGCTGCATCCTACGCACTGATTGAACAATTTAAAATATCTGTCATTTTAATCACGTGTGCGTGGGATTTCAGCTGGGAATTCTTGACATATCCGTACGCCGATTATCTTTCAAGTAGCATTCTCTATGTAGGTTGCATTTCCTATTCAAAACAACAGGTACCCCACGCACGGAAATCTGCATTCCACTCTGACTCCTGTTGACCCCACGCCGATTTAGCGTCCATTCAATACGTGTGACAAGGCGTTTAAATCGATATTCCACATATGTAGTCCACATATGTGCTGTGCTATGATACCTGCATATTGGGCAAATGTGGAATCCTTGTATGAATGACGTTCATTCAGCAAAATATTTGCAACTTTGATATACTAGTAATTATACCAGTATAATGTCATATATAGTTTAATTCGACTATATTACACCACTATTCCTATCAGTATGTTCTATAAAGGCTGAACTGTAGTGGATATTATATGCCGTGAAAATATGCTTTGACAGAGTTGTGCATAAGCACATTGTATTGGTTGATTGTGATGTGGGGTTTCACTTTTGGGGGATTTTTTTGTGTCAATATACCACACCAAATATAGCACCAGACAGTGTCCCCATCCACTGTGATAAGCATATAGTATTATATAGCAGCAGGCCATAAAGATGACACAGTTGTACACATTTAGTAGTCTCTGTGGTAGCTGATTAAGGCACATTTGAGAGAGAACACACCAACACTCATTGTTCTACACCATTACCACCCTACACACCCCCATTCCACCTCCTCCCCCATAGTACCCTCAAGAGCCTCTTCTATCACCATCTACACTCTCACCACCTGCTATTATGCAAGACACCCTTCAGGCTAACTCCTCCTCTTCCCACATACCAGCTCAGTCATATCCACTGCTATCCCCACCTCTCTCTCTCTCTCTCTCTCTCCTGTCCTCTCTTCAAGACAGCCACCACTACCAACCCCACCCCCAAACACACACACACACACCACATGTACTGCTTCCCCCAGCTCTTTTCTCATAACTTGCTTTCCTTTCAAAACATACACAGTTAATCCCATTAGTAGTAAATGATGCCTCCCTCAGTCTTTCTCATAATCTCCTAATTTGCCCTTTATTTCTCCCAGCAACACTAGCCTTACCTGCATGCCACACATGATCTTTCATTCCCGACACCAAACTGGACACTCATACAAATTATCCTAAACACCACTTAGGGACCATTCCCACAGATATTTGGATCGATCTGTCTCCTTGGAAGTCTCACTAACTAGTAATCGCTATCAACCTAACCGGCTAAATGTCTGTTACACCTAGAGCTGTTAGGGGGTAATTACCTTACCCCCTAGCTGATTCAGTAGGCGTGACAGACATTTAAGCCTCTTGAGCTGATAGCAATTTAGCGTGAACCCCCAAGGAGTTAGGTCGATCCAGATGGATCGATCTAAGTACTGTATGGGAACCCAGTCTTGGGTATAAATACACATGATTATCACTCCTCATAGAGCACTGATAGCAACATGAAACTGACCCTTTCAGTCTATCAAAATATCAGAATTCCAGGGCCTGCTAACTTCTGTATAAAACTGATAACACAAATATTTTCAAGTGAAGAGAAGCTTTGGTAGAATCTTTGATTTTATGCAAATCAGCAGATGAACAACATTCAAGAATTTTTGAATTTTTAAAAGTTATGAAACTGTGGCTGATTTATTTTCGGATTATATGTAGTGTGTGGCATGCAACAACAGTTATTTCTTCATTCACAGGTTTACAGTAAAATCTGATGATTGGCAAATAGTGATTCTCAGTTGTAAGTTCTAGATCGCAGTTCTTCATCAGGACTGAAAAATATATTAGAAATTTTTCAGTTGAAATAACTGGTAAAGGCCTCCCATGTCTGATATGGCACTAGTACAGTATAAGCCTCGAAGTGTTGTAATACCAAGTTTTGTAGGTTATGTTGTTACCATGGAAACTTTGCATTTTTCACCACAGTAACCATGTGTGTTTAAATCAAATGTTATTGACCTGGAATTGGTAGTTACTTTTATTAATGGGGACCAAAGTTTAAAACATCCTGGAAAATAATGGGAAAGGTGACTTTGGACTTAAGGAACCTTTGCAATTATTTGCAGTATTTAGAACTTTTGTACTTTTTGAAGTTTTCCATGCTGAGATTTTGTGCAGTTTTGGTTTTTTAGAAGTGCAGTTAGTTCAAAGGGCAGTCCCATACCTTAAAACACTATTTTTTGCCCTCTGGATTTTGTTTCTTGTCATGTTGTGGTACATGCTTAAAATGCTTTTGGTTTTATTGTGAAGTCATATTTGATTTAGTAAAGTTTAACCTTTCTAGTCACCTTGATTTACTGTGTTTTAAAAATGCATGTCTCAGCATGTTAATTCCCTATAGATTCAGTTGATCAAAAGTTATGAATATTTTAAAGTTTTTTTTCAGTCATGAGAATTTGAGACACTCCTTTGCTGGTGTTGATTGCAGAACTGATTCTGTGCCCACCGCCCCCTGTCAGTTTCACAGTTAGCTTTACCTTAATTGATTGCCATGTTTGGCTTGTTAAAAACCTCTTTAATGGTGTGTGATTGTCACCATGCTGGGGCAGTTCATAGAAGTCTAATGCCCTTAAGTCCCATTTATTTACAGCATCAAACAGTTTAGCTTGTATTTGGTGCACTTGACTGATATTTAACGCCAAGCACAAAACAGGTGTTAATGTTGTATAGTAGTACTACTAACAGTAACAATTTTCAATTACATTTGAGCCTGTAAAGCATATCAGGTTGTTATGCCATGTAACAAGGTTTTGAAATATTTAAAAGGCTAAATCATCTGAGCCAATTGATGCTGTATTTTAGTTATAGACCACAACAAACAAACCAGAAAAGTAACCTGTGTTGCTGCGTGATAAGATTTGTTAAATTTTTGTTTCATTGTGTGGCCAATGCATTCAGTGTATGAAACTTTGGTTGTAATTCATTTCGAGTCTTGGTGTGTGTAATTGAAGTTTCCAGACTACTTCAGTTGTTGACTATAAGAATGTTACAGAATTGAAACTTGAGATAAGTTGAAATAATGGGTACTGTTGAGATTTGCATGCCTTTGCCTCTCAAATTGAAAAAAAAAAAGTTTGCATTAAAGTTAACTGCAACTTTTACATTATGCTAGAACTTCAATTATTGCAGCTACTTCTCATGAGATCAAAGTCCATTAAAAAAAAAAAAAAAAAAAAAAAAAAAAAAAAAAAATATATATATATATATATATATATATATATATATATATATATATATATATATATGATTATCAAGTGTTCAGTTTTCTAACCTGAACTGAATGTATTTATGTTATGTTATTGCAGGCAGCAGATACGTTAGCTGTAAGACAAAAAAGAAGAATCTACGATATCACGAATGTTTTGGAAGGAATTGGACTGATAGAGAAGAAATCAAAAAACAGTATACAATGGAAGTGAGTATATCTGACTCTTTGGGAAAAATTATGGCATCTGGTGGTTTATTTAGTTGCTTGGCTGGTGATTTTCTACATTAGACAAAATGGTAATTTTGATAAGCTTACTGTATGGGCAGCTTTACATGGACAAGTGTTCTAAACTTACTGTTTCAAAAACAGACTTATGCAACAACAACCTGAATATACAAATTTCCTTACCCACAAAGCTATGCATAGTAAGCTAATGGTATTTCTAGAAGTGTCATTAGCTGAAAGAGTCCGCAGGTAGGAAATCAGAAAATGGAATTTCTGAAGATAACTCTTAATCTCACCAAGGTTAGACGTGAAACCTGCTTTGTGAAAACACAAAGAACATAAAATTCTTTATCTCACCAAGACTAGATGTGGATCATGACCAAGTTCCACGCTCTGCAAAGACACAGAAAAACTAAAACTGATGGTTGTCAGGCAGAGGGGACGAGCCTCTGTCTGCTAGCTTGGCAGCCTTATCTTAAAAGTTCACCCACTGTTTACGTAGGCTGTTTACACCGAGATTAGCTATGATTACTCTACCAATATACCCTGTACCTATCTGACTGATTGACTTGTTTATGTCACGGGGATAATCCCCCAGACCAAGAAAGGAAAATATTTGTTTACATACGATGAGCATTTGTGTTAATGAGGACTAGTTTGGCCCAAACCCCCGATTTGTATTTTTAAAGTGTAAAGATTCTAAGACAGAAAAAAGAGAATGTCTACTTTCAGTTGGTGCTTCATCTTTGTAGGTCTAATTTGTCATTGTAAAGAAGTTTTAATTCTCTGTCTGCATTTTGTTATTGATTAATTAAGATTTGGTAAAATTAGGGACCATTCCCTTAACCCTATCATACTTGCAAGATTGACCTATCTCCGAGGGGATTCTCGCTAAATTGCATTCAGTTTCTGCGTGCACCAAAGTTAATAACCCCCTAGCAGCTTCAGTGGGCATGACAGACATTTAAGCTGCTGAAACTGATTGAAATTTTGCACGAATCCTTTCAGAGTTAGATCGATCCTGCTAGTCTTAGACAACCAGTTGGCATCACGCTAGCAGTGTGTTTGCATTCACAACTCTTACTCTACTTGTTTCAGAGGAGCAGGGCCGGGCTGCAACACCCAAGAAATCTCCAACCGTCTAGTGGTGCTCAAACACGAGATGGAGGACTTGGACCGGAGGGAAAAAGAACTCGACCAACACAAGATGTGGGTCCAACAAAGCATCAGGAACGTCACTGATGACCAGACCAATCACAAATATCCTTTCATCGGCAGGTGCTTGCAGTCTTAGAGACTGTTGATTTTTAAGTGTTCGTAAAATCTGAAAGTGTCTCTTATCAATGCTTGAAGTATCCTAGAGACGGGTGTTTGTTTATTTAATTTTTCAAGATTGATATTTCTTATCCTTATCTCAAAAGATTCTCAAAATAATTTACGATTTTTTTTCCTTGTTTGTATTTCTGATGAAATTCCTTTTACGTTCATGAAAAACAGTCTAATAATTGCTTTAAAAGGGTGCTTGTAGTTTAGAAATGTGGTGATTTATTTGAATTTTTAGCATGAAATTACTAGCTTAGATATCATGTAATCATTGTTGTCTGTGGTATCTACTACTCAGCAGTTTGTGAATTGTCCAGAAAAAGACAGAATAAATAAATCTCCTCCCCCCCCAACTTTTGAATCAAAATTATTTTCAGTTATAGATGTGATGCATTCTTTTTTAAAAATGGAAAGGAGAATTTGAACTCTAACTTATCTTGCCTTAACCTTAAGTTACATTGGCCTACGTCACCCACGAAGATATCTGCAAATGTTTCAAAGGTGATACTTTACTAGCCATCCAGGCCCCCTCAGGAACACAGCTAGAAGTACCAATACCAGAGGGGGTGAGTAGAGAAGGGGGAATTGCCATTCAGATCAGCTTGGTTGTTGTACTTGATTTCAGATGATGATTGAGAATATTGTCGTACTTTAACCAAGACTAAAATGTTACAGGCAACAAGGTATGGCAAAATGCTGTGGGCAACATTTTCCATACTTCTCAATTTTAATATAACATGAGCTGAACATTTGAGAATATAAGTAAGGATATGATAGCATTTCTTCAGATGTAAAGCATTCACTCCATGTGAAGTTTACATGTAAGTAAATGGACTAAAATAGAAAAATCAATAAAAATGTGAAAATAGAAGTTATGATGAAATCTTATGAGCTTTTCAATAAAATCATCATCTTAAAATATTTTATTGCATTTCTTTCCAGGTTCACATAGGAGGTTTCACAGAGCCTGTCAGACCAGATTTAACTTCACTATTAGTAAGTATTACCCCCCCCCCCCTGCCAACACGCACATACACATACTCACTCACACACATGCACACAATTATCATCCTGTCATTTAACAAACTACAGGAGCTATAAAATTATATTCCTCAGAGTGGAATTTAAGACTAACAAATAGTTGTGCCTGTCTATATTTGATGTCTGATTCTGTGCAGTGTAAATGGCTTAAAAAGGAATTGTGGGAATACTTGTTACAGTGAATCTCTCGGCAGTTAGCATTTCACTCTCGTGCATGACAGGCCTCTTCTCAAAACTGAATGTTTGTGCTCAGCAGAGCTTTTCCCAGGATTGGGGGTACATGCCGTGCAAAATTACCACCTGTAAATTCCTACAAAATTTCAGGGAGTCCAAGTATGCCTTAAGCCATCATATTTCAAAAAAAAAAAAAAATCCATATGATGTCCAGCCTTCTTTGAAAATTTAGGCTGTTCGGTGATGCTGGCGGCCATCTGAATGACGGCTGGACAGTTTAATGGGAAAACATTTGGTGCCCAGGTTCCCTAAGGTTGCTTGTCTCCATGGGTAGATTTGGAGGTCCCATGCTTTTATTGGTCTGGGTACCTGCTTTAAAATTTTCCAGATCTCTCTCTTTTTTTGGATAGGATTTTCACTCCATTTTAAAGATTAGTCCTTATTATTTTTGAAAGAGACAGCGTTAAAAGTTGCTAGAAAATGTTTGAAAGGTTCCATAAATGGAGTAATTTCACTTCAGGGAAATGGTTTTTCCTGGTTTCAACTTTCTTTGTCCTGTCCTATTTATCTTATGAAGCCCAATTCTCATCAATAAATAAGAATTTATAGGAATAAGAATTTATAGAAACTGGAAAGCATGGTACATTTATACACTGAGTATTTAGGTAATGCATTCTTGTTAAGATCTAGGTCATTTTGATATAATACCAGTCTATTGTATGGGATTAACCAGTTGTGTAGTACACAATTGTACATTATAATAACATACCTGTGGTCTTATTTCACAACAACAGAGCGGATGTTCAAACAATATCAGGTCATCACGGGTACATACAGCACAATAGTCTGCCGTCACTGGAGGAATTCGAAAAGCTCGTTTACATGTGCTTTAGTTTGCGAAACTGATTTGGTTCATTTCTGTATTATTTCATTTGTGTATCTGCATGGTTTAAGTTTATGAATATCTCCACAATTTGTTTCTCTTGTGAAAATGGTTTGCTTGTAACACCACTGAGGTAAGCATAATTAGATAACAGTAAAAATTGAGGACAGAGTAAAGAAATCTGTATTAATAGAATCAGAATCACTCTTGGTACGGGTGTGATTGTGCCTCTGTTCTGGATATAGACTTTGTTTTCTTAACTGTTAACTGTGTGAATTGTTTATTGTGTTGGGCTCACACGGTTGACAATACCCGTGTAAACAGTGTTTTTGGGAGCTATTTCTGTACAAAGTTAGTCTGATGCATTTGTGATAGGTCTCTTTCATTTGAGTGTTTTGATCTCCGGTTTGTTAGACATCCCATAAAAATTGTCTGTTGATGATAATTTTGCTTGGGGAGCAAAAAAAAAAAAAAACTATTCTGGATGAAATGGGCACAAATCGTTTAGCTGTTATTCCTACAGTGTATGTTGTAAAGTTGATGGTGAATATGGTAGCTTGATGTTTTTTCAAAAGGAAATTATTGGATTTTATTTTTTTTTTAATTCACAGGGGGATTTCATTCTTTGTCTTATACATAATCTATAGGTAACTTGACTTTACAAGTATATTCATGTCTATATTACGTGTATTATTTGTCATATATAATATTAAAACAGGGCTTTTATCAGGATTGTGGGACAGACCAACAAAATTTTAACTAATAATTTCCTACAAAATTTCAGGAAGTCAAGCCATCATTTTTCAAAAAAATTCATGAGCTGTTTAGCTGTCTTTGAAAATGTAGGCCATCCAGTGATACTGGCGGCCATCCAAATGATGGCTGGATGATTCGCTAAGAAAAGCCTTGCATTAAAACAAATTGTACTTTCTTTGCAATCCTATATATCTAAATATTTGAGGTAGTATCATACACTGTATCATACACACTTCTTTTACAGAACCAAAAGAAGAAATACCAGATTCATCTCAAAAGCCATTCGGGTCCAATATCGGTGCTGTTAGTCAACAAAGACTCGGAGTCCACGAGTCCAGTCGTAGTCCAGGTACCTCCGCCTAAAGAGGGCGCTCCTCAGCAGCCCAGCCAAAACGAGAACCCTGCCCCGGGGTCACCTATGCAGATCAAGAAAGGGGCACAGACAAAGGTGGGTAAAGTATATCTTAAGAAGTGGTGGGTATACCTTTAGAAATATAACAGGGAGTTTTTGTCTGCATGTTTTTGAGGTTGTGCAAAGACCTAAATGTGTACAGATATTAGTATGACATTGTACGGCAAAAAACAAAAAAAAAAATGAAAAACAAAAAAAAAAAAAAAAAAAAAAAAAAGAAAGAAAGAAAGAAAGAAAGAACATTATTTTAGTTGTTAGTACCTGTTGGTTGGTGTTTTACCAAAAAGCCTGACTTTACTGACAATTTTAATCTACATCAATAGATACGGAAAAGACTTACTGTTAATTTAGTTTTCCGAAACTTAATGAAATATCTTTGCATTCAAATAATAGCATCTCTAAATTAAAGCACACGATGAAATAATGAACTTGAATTCTGTTTCATGTCATCACAGCATGAACAAGAAGGATCAAATTATTACCATAGATTGTACCCTTTTTCAGAACCAGAGTCCACTAACAAAATCTCCGGGCAAGTCTCCGTTGCGGCAGTCACAGCCGCTGGCAGTGCCCATGGATACCACATCGCCTGCCACTCTACCCGTGACCACGCGCATGGCGACACGATCGTCTCCGCGTAAAGCAGCAGCATCGCAACAAAACGTAGTAGGGTCACAAGGGCAAGGTGAGCTGAAATTTTGTGGAAGTTTGTACTCTACTACTTCTGTTGTTTAAAATTGCTGGAGTATTTGTGAGTTTTTAATGGAAAGCATTTGAGATAGCCTGAGAAGTTAGGAAGGGTTTTCTTTTTGGTGATAGCTGTAAAAGTAGGTGTACCAGAATGCATATTAGAAAGCAATATGGAAAAGGACTTACAAATTATGTTGAATTTGTACTGATATGGAATAGATTCAACAGAACTTAAGAGAGAAAAAAAAAAGGGAAAAGTATCCATGAAATCTCGCTTGATTCCAATCATGGTAACTTATCAAGTGTTCTTAAAACATTTTTGTGTAGAATTTCGATGGATTTTTTTTAAAGCAAGTTTACCCCACTGTCATGCATGTATTTTATTCACAGTGATAAATATTAATTTGAACTACTAAAGTGTAACATCAAAATTTTTTCTCAGCTGAAAACGTAACAGAACAGGCGGACTCTTCATCACACATGCCAGCAGACATGATATTTGATCCATCAAAAGACATAGACATCGATGAACTCATCTCTTCTGAAAGTGAGTACTTTTTAAACGTCTCTAAGCTGTTTAAAAATCGTTATCAGTTGGTGTATTAACTGGTGTTATAGATGTATAGATTATAAACAACAAGTTGAAAATTACAAATCTGGATAAAACTTATAAACGATAAAGAAACTTAACCCAGTCTCATAAATAGATTGGGGTCATCTTATAAAGTTTAACTTGACTGTGTATTCATTGAACTAGTCTTTTTGAAAGTGAATATGTTTTTAAAGTAAATAAAAAATTCATAGACAGAGAATTGCCTTCCGGCAAAACTTTCCAAGACAGACTTATTTTGCAAGTTTTTACCATAAGTTACTATATTATTTATTAGCTTTTAAAGTTGCGCGTACCAAAATGTTTCGTTTCAGTGTTTGCTCCACTACTTCGCCTGAGCCCGCCCCCTAGTGACAGGGACTATTATTTCAATCTGGACGACAGCGAGGGCGTCATGGATTTATTTGACGTCCCTCTAGTCTAAATCAGAACTGATCTCTCAAACAAATATGTGTTCATTTTTGGTGGACGAAACAAAGAGGAGAGAAGATTGTACATAGTTTCCATATGTTTGATTCACTTTATGAAAAGGATGAGAATGATTTGAAATATTAGATTAAAGAGGCGATACTCAGTTTTGCTGAAAACACACTGCTTGTATGACTTTGAAGTGGATTGTTGTCACTCTGAATTTTACATTTTGCTGATGACAACTGAGAAAAAAATCTAGACTTATTAAAAAAAGCAAAGAACTGATGAGAAATACAGCATGTACAGAAATTGCTACTCTATCCAATATGTTGCAAACACCACTGCAGTCACAATTTTAGAGCGAATTCAAAAGTTGCGGAAGCTTGAAGACGAGGAATCTTGAACATATTTGAAGAAACCATCACATTTTCTCAGCAACAAAGTCACCTTTGCAGTACCTTTGATGGAAAAGGGCCAAGTTTCATCAACACTGGATATAGTGCCCAGATCTGGTTTGTTTCACGTGTGCACGTCACACATGAATTCAAAAACCACCATGCCTGTCTCTTGATCTTGACATCCACGTATGAGTCTAATCAACCACTCATCGGCAAGGGACGTTGACTTGTACTCCATACTTGTGTCTATCACATACTCCTGATCTGAGCCCACTTTGCTTGAAGAAAGGTAAATGGGACTGTTTGACAGGCAGAGAACAGTGCACTGTTTTACTTGATTCTAAATTTATGACAATGTGTTTTGCTGCAACTGTAAACTTTACAGTGTTGTATGCAACTGTCAATAAATAATTGTGTTACTTGGCGCATTGTCAGCAAGTGATGCTGCACTTTAATAATGAAAATTTGAATTGTTGCTTGTTGAAGGATACATCTATCCAAGGATGAATTTTTTTTTTTTTTGTTTTCGAGATTGTATTCTTCATATCTGGTATAAGGAGTTGGCAGTTTCATTTTTGAAATCAATTTGACACCAAGAGACATGTAAGAAAATTTGTAAATTTGGAAATCTACAACTTTAATTTTTGGGTGTCTCTCAAAAAGCGTCTGTTACAAAATAATGGTTTTTGGCAAATTGGGTGCCCAACATTAATACAAATTGTATTTTGTTGTTTATATATATCACTTCTTTGTCATTGGTTATTTGCTGCACTGTTTAAATTTTTTTTTGTTTATTAAAATGATGGCGGGGGGGGGGGGGGGGGTAGTTTAGCCCTAGCTAAGAGAATTTTGGATCAATTAAATTGCAACTGCTTTTTTTTTTGCCATATTTAAGAAAATATGTGTAAGTCTTACTCAGGAATGCATCCGAATAGATAACAATGAAATGACTAATAGTAACCTTTCAAACTACTTGAAACAGTTATGGTGGCACTGAAGAGGATTTGGTAAAAAGTTGACTATTTGATGAATAGTTTTCTTTAATTTTCAACTGTTCTCATTGCGTAGGTTCAACATTTCTATAGAAATTTTGTTGGAAACAGTGGAATAGATATGTTGTTTATTAAGGTTGTAAATATTTTGTATCCACACAGCAGTGTAAATAAAATCGATTTAACTTTGAGAAGTTGTGTGGCCAGAAGTTTTTCTTTGATTAGAACATAAGCAAAGTAGAGTGCAGGACATGCATTTATACTTGTAAACAGCACTTCATATTGAGATATTTTAAATAAAGTGATGATGAAAAAAATTGTGGCTTGAACTTATTAAGTTAGATTTCAAATCCTTCAAAAATGCTGAACACGGGATGTACAATCAAGCTTTATTTAGTATTATAATCATCCATTCTGCATAATTTACAAAAGTAAACTGATCTGGGCACAATATTTCATGTGAAAATCACAGAAATAAAATTTGATTTATAAAAAAAAATGTAAAATTAATGCTGCATTTTTAGATAATATGTACATCTTTGCAGAAAATTGGACGGGATTTCTGATATGCTGCATCATTTTAATACGAAAATTTTAATTTCTGTAACAGTAACTTTTAAATTCCCAATGCACATTGCGAACCGTTGGTTAATAATAATCCATTTAACAGCTGGTAATATCATATGGTGAAAACAGACTGAAAAATTAAAACAAATTACACAAAAAGTGCAGTTTGAAATAATTTTACCTTGTCTATAAGTCTAATTGCACTTTTTCCAATTTGTAGCAAGAAGTGCATTTTTCACATGTAAGTCTACAAAGCCTTTGATTTTTTAGCAGCAGCTTTAACAATAGAAAATAATTTATCTGGCATAAGAGAGAGAATATTATATTACAGAACCACTGAGGAAAAAAAATCAGTAAAAGGAATTATGTACATTGGACTCTGAATACAAAAAGTGTCACCAAAAAATTGCAAATGATGCTCATTAAGTATCAGATCAATAGAGAAATAAGATCTAGAACACAGAGCCTTATGGTAAAGTTACCTTGTTTAAAAAACTGGACGGACCTGAAATGAAATACCAAGTATACACAGGTCATCTTACTTCAATATGGACAAAACCATCCACACATTATAAGAGGAAGATGCAATAAAAGAGGAAGATGCAGCTTCAGCAGCTAAAGATGCTTACAATGTATTACGACTAAGGTACACACTGATAGTGTTGAAAACACTGAACACCATGCTTTTCCTGATACACTTTGCACTGAAATGATCACAAATTATGTGCATAAAATTATTTAAAAATAATAAAAGAGATAATCTGAATATATCTGAGACCCTGCATATCGCTGAATATATTATAATATTGTTAAACACTACAACAATACAGGTACACGTACATTAAAAACGTATCACAACACAACTGAGCAATACCAGTCTCCGTTTTTTAAACAAATAAGTGCTAAATTCTTCATCCTCCTCCTCATCACAATCCACATGATCAAATTGCAATATATCAAAATATAATCTACACCAAAAGGCTATACATGATGATGTGAAAAGAGATAAATGCATAAATATATACACAGTGCATTGTAGTGATTTTCCATAAATTTAAGTGTATAGGAAAATTCTAAGACATGTAAAAATATACATTGGAATGGTTATAGTTCTACTGAACAAATAAGATACCTAGAATAAGAGAATAATTCTGTTCTCGATAGCAATTGCATTTCTTTGGTTCATTGTTTATAAGAGATATGAGTTAAGAATAAGACAAGAAGTTGTTAAAGATCACATCACTTCAAAAATTCATCAGGTTAATTAATCTAAGTATGGGCATATATGAGATTTTATATATTACATGAGGTAAAGCAGACCTACATACAGTGAACAAGTATACATATTTATTCACATCTCATAGCTCTGGCATCTGTTCAAAAGTTTGTGCATATAATGGCATCGTATTTATATGTATGTAACTTTATGAAAAAAAAAATACCTCCACAGAAAGAACCTCCACATACAAAAGTGAAATCACAGATTTCTTCAACCATTTCTGATAAAACACACAAAGAAGTTTCTCAAGGTCATTAAAAAATGAAGGTTATTCTCAAATCGCTCACAGGTGCAGTTCATTCTTCAATCAAATATATCTCTCCAATTTTTTTACTGTATAACACATGCTCTGCTTTTTCCCACTTCTTCTCCAGTTTTCCCACTTTTTACCGCACCCTTGTTTCCGTTCTGTACTGCCTTCTGAGCTTGGAGTAACTGAAAGTCGGGGAGAGAGAAATTCCATAAGACACAATGTTAATAAAGCATTAAAATGAGTGCTTTAAAATAGCTGACCGCTGTAATCACTAGAGCACATCTTCATTATAAGTAATCTGACTTTCAAACCACTGTAATTGTATCAATTTCCAATTTAAATAAATCATTTTTTACAGACACATTAAATCCTTTCACAATAAAATTGTTTCAAACAATATATTATTATTCTATTTTACAAACAAAGTGCTTGCAAATCACAGTTAAGCAATAAAGCAGACAACTCTAAAGTTATTCTGACGACCAGCTTTCAAAGCTCAAATCAAACAGCTGGAATCAAAATCAAAATCGAGGGAAATTTGTCGTCACTTTTGTGGAGATCTTGCAATGCCACTTTTGTACAGGTATAATAAGTAGGGCATGGTCAAAACATTATACATGAAAACAAACTTAAGATACACATGAATATTTCCCTTGTGTGCTTAAAGGTTCTGAAGACCAGATTATATATATATTTATACCATCTCCCTTGTGTGAGGTGCGGTCCTGTTTAGTTTGGTTCCAACTAAATCAGTTCAACATAGTCGCATTTCATTAAAGATTAGACCTTTTTTCTCTGCAGCTCATCTGACTAAGCCAAGCTAACCATATGCAGCAAATTTGGAAAATCTCTCTTTGAAGACACTCTTAGACAAACTTTCTTTTCAAGCCATGAAGCTGGCTAATTTTAGCCAAATCCAAACCACAAAAAAAGAACAATAGTCAAATATGGCTTAAAATTATTTCCATTTGCATTAGCAATTATTAGAATACCTTTAGTAGCTGACTAATCTTTATTATGCAAAAGCAACCATAATTCTGTTCTCAATAGCAGGCAATCGCGCTAGTAAACTGAGAGATTAATTTGACAGCTCTGGTTAACTCGGCAAAATCAGACAGCTTGAAGGGACATGTTGTATTAAGAATATTTCAACCTTTCAATAATGTAAATGCGACTAATGATCGGTCGTGCATGTGCTTCCGATACCCTTTAATTATCCACCCAGAGGACCAATTCAGATCATACCAAACTTTTGACCCAACTCAGAATATTACAGTTTTTTTTTCATCAAAAATAGAAAGTTAAAATTGTTATAAAAATATAATAGTTTGCTTTTCAATATTACTTATTTAGTGTCAAGTAAAAACTGGGTCAACTTTATTATTTTAGGTGAACTTACTGAGATATAGGTCAAAAGTTACAGGTAATGACCCAAGTACAAATTTGGTTCCTCTGAACGATCCTCCAGATAGGTATAATTTTGATATGTGTATAATATGGGAAACAGCTGCATGCAGAATCCAAGGGGGGTGGGGGGGGTGGGGGGTGGGGGTGCACATGGGGGTATCACATTACAACAATGCGACAATAAAATCAGTTTCCTTTTTTTTTTTTTCGCATGCTGGTGCAAACTTAACACAGGGGCATGTTCACATAGAAAATGAGGGTTTTTGTTAATTCATGCTTTGAAATGAATAAATATACTTCCTTGTTTGTAGATTTACACATCTGTCACCTCACAAGTGCAAAACTGAAAATTTAGAAACTAAAAAGGTTTGTTCAGACTGTTTCAGAGTAATAACTAATTTGGCAGAAAGATACAGAAAAAAAGTTAAAACTCAGAAACAGTCTTTACATACCACAACAGAAATACAAACAGAAGATGACAAAAGAGAGTGGAAACAGGCAGTCACCTTTTGTTTTCATGATGAAGTTTTCATTTTTACCATCTAAAATAGCTCTACAGCACCATAATTGACTGTGTCCATTTAGTAGTCAGTAAATGAACTAGTATTCCGAGGAAGACTTCGGGGCAAAACAAAAACTAAAAATTCTGCACAAGGTCAAATAGCATCTTAAATTATAACCTTTTGACAATTTTAGAAGGTAAAAAAAAAAATGAAACTTCATGATGTAATTACTGGTAGACAATAAGATGAAACATTCAGTGGATTCCATCACCTCTTCAAATGAAACAGACACCAAACTATGACACTATCACTGACCTGAAACCTTATAAATTATCCCCATAACTTGACTAAAACAACAACTTTGTTAGTGGAAATTAGTCAGGGGATTAGTTTTAACTGTTAATTACATAGGGAAAGAGTGACCTTCAGCATGAGAAATAAAATGATAGACATTAGATTCTCTGCAAAATGCTTGCTCATAATCCATAAGCAATTTCAATCGATTTTTAGTTAGTAAAGCCACTTGTAGCACAGATTGAAGCCTTGCAATATCCTTCTTCAAACAAACACAGCTTTCTTATACAAGTGTACTGATCTAAAAGCATTTTACAAACAAATTCATCCAGCACTGCCATCAAAAATATATTATTTGCTGTGTTATAATGAAGCAAATAATACTTCAAGCGTCATGATAAAAAGCAGTGCACGTACGTCACTGTGGTTTGCCTGCGATTGCTGTGACTGTTCTTCTAACGCCTTAATCCCATGTAAAACCTATAGTGATAGATCACACTGTTGATAGCAGAAAATGGTGCATTGAAGATACACTTGCTCACCTTAATACGCATTCTGGCAGTAAGTGCCACAGTGAAAAACAAGTGCTTTGCAAAGCTTTTGAATGTGATAAGTATTCATATGTGTGTGTGTGTGTGTGTGTGTGTGTGTGTGCGTGGATATGTGTGTGTGTGTGTGATAAAACATTCTATAATGCAAATACTTGATTCTGACACAAAGTTACTACTGGACAACAATTATGTACATTACTAAAAAGCCTTTGGCTTATCAATTCTTTAATTTTCTGTTAAAAATAAATTGCCCGATGTCACTTTGGTGATTCATATAGTAAACTGTAGTATCACAGGTGTGTGTGATTATTGTCCGATTTATCTTACTGTGGTGATGAAGCAATTACAAATCAAAGTACAAATTCAGTGCTTTATGAAATAATAAGAAACTGAAACTGCATAAAAATCATATGACGAAGGCAAAGTTTACAGCAAAAAGTGTATATAAAGTTATGATGAAATTTTCATAAGATATAAAAACCATCCTTTGCCACAAATAACTTGTTACAGAAGCAGTTGTTTAATTCGATAGCCTGTTCTTATTTTGGCTGAATAAACAAAGTTTAAGTAACATCATAAACAGAAATGTTTGTGGCATAGAATGGAATATGCACATAGAAAAAAATAGTAGAAAAAAATAAAAAAACAAAAAATAAAATAAAATTGGCTTAAGATATTATATACAGCTATAAAGTTGTTCAATAATAAAAACTATTTGAATAATACATAAAAGCTGCTAATAATTAAACCAATTAGTAGTTAGATGACAAATGTGCCTGTTAGTATATTTTGTTAAAATGTTAGTTTTTGAATAATATCAAAATATAAGAACCAATGGATAACCCCAAAAAGATCCAGTTATCTCAGTCATTGTAAAAGGGAAATATAAAACACTGAAGGAATCTAGGGTTATCACTACCACAGTGCATGTATAGTAACTATTACGATAACCACTTATATATTTTAGTGCACTTCATCTATTGAAAAAAAATTAGATCAATAGGAAGACTGACCAATTTCAAGCTAGCTCACTCCTATCAGTAAAATAAATAAATTAATTAATAAATTAATAACAATAAATATTAATTCCTGGAATCAATAAAATAATCAAAATCTTTCTTTTCTCTTTATATTTTGTTAATCACATTTTCCCTTCTTTTTTAATAAGATTTTATGCTAGGGTGAGCTTGCTTAGACTGAAGTTCTTCAGAGGTAAATAAAGGACAACAGTTTCCACATACATGTGTATCAAACTGTAAGAAAATAGTCTACTACAAGTATGTCGTTTTTCAGAAATACACATTACATGGTAACTTTTTTCACTTCATCACAATACAAAACTCAAAGAACCCACTGTGTTATAGAAGAAAATTACATATATATATTTAGTATTTAAACTATTAGATGAATTAAGGTCACATGCCACTGTCAAGGTCATATTCAACTTACTTTCACTTTCATTTTCTTAGGTACAAATAGGTCACAAAAGGTAAAATTCGATAAACATCACCAACACCATGGAAAGGTTCAGCTAGCATCACCAAGCAACCAAACTGATCGCTATTTACCAGGAAATCATTTTATAAAATGACTACATAAGTCGAATGTTTTCTTACTCAAGAAAATGAACTAAAATGCACTTCAAAAATGATCTATAAGTTTGCTTTCCTATTAGTATGCTTCAGTTTTCTCCTTTTTTTATGCACTTTAACTCTTACCCTACAGCAAATTGTGAATGAATTTACAAATATAATCTTTGTGGTTATTAACTAGCCTGCACAGATATATCTACTTCATTTAGTATGACTCATCTTTCTGAGAAATTCTCTCAGACAAATAAGCTTTGCAAAACAATCCGAGCTAAGCTCTCTACCCCCCTCCCCATTAAAAAAAAAATAAATTAAAAAAAAAAAATAAATAAATAAATAAATAAATAAATAAATAAATAAATAAATAAAAAGGTTCCAACAACAGGTCACTTTATAACCAACTGAAAATCCAGCAGATTGAAGTACTACAGTTTGTATGGCAATGTCATCTGAACCTTAACCTCGTTTTAAACTGTGCCTGGAAATACTTCAAGATGACAATGACAGTGACCAATGACACCCAAGAGTCACATGCGACTATGAAAGAGACAGATGAAAAAAAAAAAAAAAAAAAGGTCACGAGACTAATTCGACTAATTCTGACACTCACAACGTTAAAGTTCAATAATGACAGAGAAGAAAACATCGAGGAAAAAATACAAAGAGAACTCCAGCCCAAAAGAGAAATAATAAAGCCACCAGTTTTGCACTTGTTGGGTATTAACGCCATCAATGGGACGCCAATGACTAACAGTCACTTACTTCGTTAATTTTGGCTTTATTTTCTGATATCTGAGCTAATCCATTTTCACCATGATGTTTGGTTAAATTTTCATAGTCCACAAACCCATCATTTTCACGAGCTTCTGCCACAAAATCTTTCTCTTCCTCTCCAAACACAAACAGACTGATCGTATCATCTGCTTGTTTTATATTACTTTTTGACTGAAATCAAAAAGACATCAACCACAGTTCAATAAAATGTGCACCCTATGAGGAAAACCATGTGCATTTCGTACAGACCGGGTCAAAATCTTTCAGGAGATCAGCTGCTGATTGGCCCAAAAATTGACCACTCAGAATTAACCATAATTCTGATTGGCCAATTAAAAACTTGATGCAGTCACACAAACAAGTATGAACTAGAACCTGGTTTGAATATAGACCTACTCTAATGATATAGCACTTCAAATGCCACTTTTTGACAATGCAACCCTGGCATAATTTTATGTAAAAGTTGATGTATAATGCGACTTCTATTTTTTATCTTTAAGTTAACTTTCTAATCGAACTGGTGTTAAATAGTGATGTTCATGTCTACCCAATGCTTTAAGCTTTAAAAGTCCTTTCCAACATATTCATGTATGCTTAGCCAACAAGTAACCAAATACCTCTGAAATGCATGGGCTAATTTTCCTTTCAATGTGGATATAAATAGAAATGGCTACTTACATGACCAATAAGAAAGGGGGGTGGGGGGTGGGGGGGTGGAACAATATGAAATTTGGAAGTGGTCTATTAATAGGCATGAAAAGTTCTAGTTAATAAGTTTGCATGTTGTGTGCTGCTACAAGTTAACCTGGAATTTGATCTATGATATATTAAATTTTTATCATCAAATGTTCATTACAACTATAATATGTGAAAAAAATCAAAACATGTGACCATTATCTCTAATCAAGGAGACCATATACACGATACACCTCCTTGTTTTAATGTAGCACATGTATACAAAATCCTCCCATGGGGTCTAGCATCCAACTAAGCACTCTTTATAGGTAAAGCCAGTTATCATCCTATATTTGTCCTGCTTATAAGGAGCATAATAGATACAGTAACTACAAGTTATTAGTCTTACATTCTCAGAGGAGTTAGCTTCGTAGGTCTTGTGTGCTTGTATAACCTAGTGTGTTAGAACAAAATGTGAAATAAAAAAAAAAACAAAAACATAACAGTACTGTTAGTGAAATCAACATGAAATAATGTGAAATGTCACACAGCTTGAGAAAAAGTGAGAAAATGCTCATAGAAGCTTCTGACAGCCTACAGACTGAAGGTGTATTTTTCTTTCTACTAGTACAAGCGTTGTAATAGACTATAATACTTTGGTATGTAAGCTTTATAAGACAGGCAAAGCTCAGTGCAAGGCTTCTTCAACTTTCCTCACAATGTAGGATTGAACTGACAAATTATATTATTTCAAGAAAATATCGACTTAAATTTTATAATTTCAAAATTTTATTAACATTCTATAATTCTATTGCACTTTTGTGAACCTATTGCACTTTTGTGAACAGGAGTGAAATAGTTCAGAATAATGAAATATACATATTTCATTTCATTTCAAACTGTTCAAATTCGGTCCTGAATAGTTTTTTTTCCTGATGAGGAAGGCACGCACAGAGCAACTTTCCTATTTTTTTTCTAAATCTTGCTCAGTAATATACTATAAGCCATACAAGAGATAGAGAAATTGCAAGAGCAGTTCTGTAACTACCTGGGCCATCTTATACCCCTTCAACATCTAGGAAAAGGAAGTAAGAAACAATATAATGGAATGTAAAAAGCAAAATAAAGATAATTGATAAAGCCATGCAAAATAAATAAATAAATAAATAAATAAATAAATAAATAAATAAATAAATAAAACTGAAAAGTAAATCAATTCTTTGCCATGTAACTAAGGTCAATTCATCTGCAGAGAAAGCAAGATTTTTTAAAAAAGAAAACAGCTTATTCAAAGATTTGTTTTCAAAAGATGCACATTGACTTTCATTTAAAAGCTAGCTGTAATAAGAGAGACATTGCCTATGACACCAAGCATGAATTGCTATGAAATCATAATACAAAACTACAATATTGCTTGTGGAAAATTACAACTATGTTATAATAGTTTATAGCAGGTAAAAGCTTTGCGATCTTTGAAATTGATTCATATGACTAAGATTATAATTTATATTTAACGCAGTTGCATAGTAGATGAAAAAGAATACTAAAAGCATTGTAGGGTGACTCCGTCACATCCAATATGCCTAAAAATACTGCTTGTAATTGGTGTACTTTTATAATATCCAAACATTATTCATTTCTTTTATAATATTCAAATTATTGTCAACATCGCCTTAATCTAGCCTTTATTTAACCAAACTCACATAACAAACAATTGACAGATCAAATCATTTCAATTAAATACTTTTGAGGGGAGCTGTGGAAAATAAATACATAAATAAAATTACGTAATTATGCACTTTTTTCATTCCAACTTTTAACCATAAAAATTCTTTAATTTGAATTATCCTCTTTTTTGGTAAGACTCCATGTCAGCTAAAATTGCTAAGGATAAAAAATTCAGTAACAAAATGCCAGAGTTATTCTATGTGAATGTCTCAAAGTAAATAGACATTCTAGTTCATATTCAATCAAATTTGGAGAAAATCTTAAAAGCCGTCCAAATCATTGATAAAAATGACTATTTCAGGCTTTATATCTCAAATGCCTATTTTAAAGTGCAGGATCCTCATGTGAAATCTGAGACACCTGGCAACTATACAAACATTGGCCACTTTACTTGGGTTATTTGGACCCAAAGCAATTTTAACTTAAAAGTCTTAACTCAGTTCTACATCACCATCATCACATACATAGGGTGCATTGGCAATGAATCTATTGTGCTAGCTAACTCTCGCTGATTAAAATCAGATTCACAATATAACACCCCCTCTTGTGTCCAATGTACTCATATGATCAAGTGTTCATCTAACTGCATTCAGCTAGAGTCCCAGTGGAGCAACTGTGCAGTAGCTAGTACAACAGCTTCATTGCGAACACATCCACATTAACAATTTACTGATGGACTATAACTCAATAAACAGATTAAAGCAACATCTCAATGATACACTCAGTCTATTTATAACCAGTAACAGAGTGGTCAACTGTCTGGAATGACCATGTCCACTACCACATCCACTACATACCTTATTCAACATCTGGACCCTGGTCTTGAGTTTGGTCCCAGTGCTGTGGGCGAGGGCATGAACAGCCCGGTGGAATGCCAAAAAGTCCTGTTCTTCTGGTTTTTTGTTGCCCCATTCCTCGCACATTTGCTGGAATAAATTTTAATTCAATTAATTTAAAAACTAAACTTTTGTTTTGAATCCAATCTTTAATTTTTACAATTCAACTTTGAAACAGTTTCAGTACTTGCTTGTCTTGCAGTAATGTTCAAGTGTGTATATTTAACTAGACTAATTGTATTATGTATAATTATGTGCCTTTATTATGGATAAAACACGCGTCACTGTTAAACTGTGGAATATATGCAATATGCAAGTCTTGAGTAAATCAAAATTTTAAAGCTCTTTTATTTTTTGAGACAAATTTTTATAATGTACCAGGGGTACGTATAATTATTTATCTTCTTACAGATTAATTATGTTATTATAATTAATAACATCACTGATACATTGTATTATAAAAGCAATGTATAAGTTTTGAATAACATGTTTCAAGCTTTTAAAATTTTTGAGACAAATTTTGTTTCTAGAAATTTATATATAATCAATATATCTTGTTCAATTACATATGAAAAATTACCATACCAGGCAATGAACCCTATCTTAGTCCAAAAGTTACCTGTAATCTCCGTTCCTTCTGTTCCAGCCTTTCATATTTCCTCAGAACCAACTGGTACTCAGATTTCAGAAGAGCGCTCTGGTCTCGTTCTGGGTCCAGACCAAACGTGGTGTTTCGCCTGTGCATCTCTGACTGAGGACTGGTCATGTTTTCCATCTGACGTAATTCCTGTTGAGGGGAGGGGGATTAAATACATTTTGATACATTAGTTGAAGTTGAAAAAAATTAAATATAAGATGTTTTTAATGTATGGTGAGACATAAATCGACAAATAATTATATCAATAAATAAATCAATAAATTTATAATCCTTGTAAGTGAAGAAACTGGTCAATTAAGCCCTTAAATTATTGTATTCTTCATTCTTTTTTTTTAAAAAGGTACACAAATTTCAAAACCATTTTTAGTAAGACACTAAACCTCAAACAATTTGATAACCAAAGTAACTGCAAGCCTTGGTTCCTTTTACCAAAATATATTTTAAGTTCAAAGATTAATTTTAAATTCAAAACGTACCTTTGTGGTCATTTTCATAAGTTTGGGATCAGGCGTGGAATCCTCTTGCAGCCCATACATCATAAGGGTGATACACTTGGTTTCAAAGTTATCTAAATGTTCCTGTGTTATAACTGGTATTGAGAAAACTTTACTGTGGTTGAACACAGGACTGAGGGACCCTCGGACCATTGGGGTCTCAGTGTATTCTTCAGTCTCGCCTTGAACGGTTGGGACTTTGTACTTGATTCGTACTCCCTTGGAGAACCTTGCTTTGTGAACTTCCGCTTTTTGTACAGTTACCTGAAGGATCAAGGGATATAACTCGTATCAGTATTGAGAAAGGATCATAAATACAATCTCTACTTTTTGGTTTTAAATTATTTAGTTACCTGAAAGACCAGGGGTGGTAAAATGTGAATTTAATAAATAATATTTTCTTTTAAATGTGGTACATGTGATAACGAATTGCCAGTGAAAGACAAAACACATTCTCATTCTTTTTTTTTTCCACTTCAAATCTGGAAAAACATTATCTTGGGAAAATTTATTTTCCTCACTCAAAAGATCAAAGTAAATTTATTATATTAAATAAAAATACAAAAACACAGCCCCACCCACCTTATAATGGTAAGGTTTCCCCAGTAAATCCTCGGGAGAATCCACAAAGGAATCGTCATCCAAGTCATTTCCTTTAGCATTACATGGAGCCACAACTACCATGATGGTGCCTTCCTCCTGGCCCTTATAGTCTGTCACGGTCAGTGTGTCCTCGAAGTCCAGGGCGTAACCCAGAGACTGTAGAAATACATTGGCTGTTCCGATGAGAACGTCCTCCGTTGGCTCCCAGAATGGATCTTCCTCCTTTGGCAGGTTTTTGACGGCAGCGTCTTCTCCATCCAGGAACCTCTGGTAGAGCTCCTATAAAGAATATACAGGATAACATTATTTTATTTATTAGTGACATGGATTACAAGATAGAAACATTCAATGCTTTTCTGGTAAACAATCCATTGCGTCTTATGCAAAATACCTGCTAATTAACTGTGTGTGCGTGCATGAATGTGCGTGCATGCCTGTGTTATGACACACAATTTTTCCCTGCTAATTTAACAATTTTATTGAAACTGGGATACAAGTTCATCTTGCAGTCAGCGCCACCTATCTTCTAATCCCCACCTGAGCCAGATATCGTCTGTTCATGAACTTTCCTCTCTCCCACAACCAAGTATTCCCATTCAACAGGTTTTTCATTTTCACCATCACTCTGAAGAAAAATTATAAACAGATCATTAACTGTCAAAATTCTTCCGAAATAATTCACTTGCACACTGACTACTTCAAGCAAGCAAGAATTAGCAGCAGGAAGGCTATAATAATGTATTTAAAACAATATCAGAACTGTTGCTCTTTCAGCATTTTTTTTTCAACATAAGCACGATAGCATGTTTGAGAAGCAATTTTTTTTATAAATTCACACAACTGATTTAATGGTTTTCATTAAACAATACTAAGCATTATCTGCTTTCCAAAATTTAACTATAGACAGAATTTGTGCATAAGACATTACTTTCTTTTATTTCTATGAAACCCAAATTACAAAATGTTGATGGCTTCATGTAAATTCCAGTGGTTTGTTGTAAGATAATATATAGGAAGAAATATTTCTGCAGGGAAGTTCAATACATACAACCATCAAGATTTGACATGTGTAGCTATGACAAGAAATGGACAATGTGTTCAAATATCACAGCAAAGTGCTTCAATTAAAGAACCAAATTGTTCAAACAATACACAACCTAAAAAAAAAAAAAATGCACACGTGCTCCACGATATCACTGCAAACAGTATCCAATATCAAAATTTCACGATTCTGTTCTTCAAAGTTGCACTTAAAATTGCTACCAGAAGACATCTGGATGATTTCCAGAAAATATTCTCATAACATGACTGTATAAAATTAACATTTTAGTTTGTATACCTGTAAGTGTTAGGGGGAATTTTAAAATGTCCTATGTAAAATGAAACAAGAAATTTTCCCATTATATCCTTATCTTTTCTTTTTTTTTCTTTCTTTTTCTTTCTTTTATTTATTTATTTTTTTTTTGGGGGGGGGGGGAAACAACTACATGCATTAAAAGTTGCAGGCTTGGGTTTGAGCTCTATCAACTATACTGGGTATAGCAAGCAATTCTTGGCATAAACTTCAAGGCTTTTTAATTAGCACAGACCATTTTACACTGGCTTCCATTATAGCACAAAAAATTGGCATCAATAAGATTTGAATCTCCTAGATCAATATGAACCCCACCTTGAAAATGAAGATAATTTCTAGTTCACCATGAGGAAAAATTTGGGGCTCACTTTACATGAAAGTGGCTTGAGGACACCATGAAATTTGTACTAATGGAATCCCAGCGATTCTGTCAGGCATTATGAAGAACATCTTCAGTGTTACGTTTACGCTTATTCTAATTAAAATCAGACCTCAGAATCTTTATCAAACAAGACCAGGCCATTTTAATCAGAATGGTCACAAATCACTCATGAGTTTCAAAGTCTAATGGAAACTCTCCCAGCTGACTCATTATCGCTCATGTACATAAAAAGATGAAAGAGGGCCTTTATAAAATCCTAAAAATGGCAAGCTGCAGGGACGCGGTGCAGCTTTAAAAGTGGAGACAAGGGGTAAAAATACCAGGGTGGATTGCAATGAGGCCATCTTCTGGGTCTTCTGGGTCGCCTGGACAGATTTTCAAGCTTACATTGATGGGTATCTAATTTTCCCATTGAAAGACAGTCAAAAAAAGAGGATGGATCAACAAAGATAATTTGGAAGACTGTCTGAATTTTCTCTAGATCCACCCCTGAATACAAAACCCAAATATCCAAATTTTGAGGGGACTTTCATCAATCTACAAGTATTGTGGGAGGCATGTTTGTGCAGGGTTTGGGAGAGTGTTCATTAGAAAGCTCAACTGACAGTGATGTGCACTACAAATGAGCAGAAAAAAATATAGAAATAAAAAAAAAGAAAATGAAAAAGTAAAACCACTGCAATCCAATGTTGATATCACAAAAGCAGTGCAATAAAAAGGCTTGGCTGTATACCTGATCCCAGCTTCACCACTGCTCAAAGAAGAAAATAATTAAAATTTTATTAATTAACCAAAGAGCTACAATCTACAAAATAAAAAGGTCTAAGATTAAGGAAGCTGTAATTGCCATAAAAGTAAAATTTTTGTTATAAGCTGTGAGCTTTTCTATCAAAATGTTAAATTCTACCAAAACAATGAACAAAAATGGAAAACCTATCTTTATCCCACACCCCTACTGAAATTTCTATATAAAATACACACATGCTCCTAAAAAGTTCTTTTCTCCAGCTTGAAAATTTTTTCTCCAAAATTTGGAATCATATTGCCAACTACCCTGCCACACACACAATATACCCGAGAATATTGCAAAAAAAAAAAAATAATAATAATAAAAAATAATAAAATGACACCAAAAATCAGGATAAAATATAATGAACACCTAGCAATTGCACTATCTATTTGAATTTGTTAATTTGAAGAGAAAAACAACTATATCCCAACTTACTTAACACCACTATAATAAAGAAAAAAACAAAAACAATACCAAATATGAGTGACGGATACTTTTTCACAACACAAATCATGGAAATAATCTACACAACACAGATGATAATTGTTTACATATAGCATGCTTTCTAAAAATGTTAAAATCTACTCTTTACGATGCTTAAGATCACAAACAGAGTGGTACATAAATATATTGAAATTCTACAGTCAAATGTGTTTTGTATGTAATTTGCATATGACCATAATGGGCAATGCTGAACATTCATGAAAAATCAGTTAAAACTGTAAAAACTGTGATCAATAATTACACTATAACTGTCCAGAGACAGATCATAAATTATGGACAGTGTATTGAAATTTTTTAATATATTTTCCTTTAAAAACCTCCATACAAATAAAAAATCTCTTTAAATTTATAAATCTATACTTATAACAAAAAACGTAAGTTTTTCTCCTGATTTCAATTTCTTACAATTTACTTTTACTAAAACCATTCAATATCTCACACTAAATCTTTCTCAGTAATAAAAAAGTTTTAAAGAGATATAACTTGAACTGTGAATTGGGAAACCCTAAACCAAAAATAACATAAATACTCACGAAGTTCCCTTGTTGCCAGCCACACCTCCCTCTTGTGCTGCGGAGGAGATGAGAACAACCTCGAAGGACCTGTGCTTATCCAGCTCCTCAGAGATGGCATTGACTTCTGTCACCATTGGCAAAATCTCCAGAACTTGCTCCTGGGCGATCTGTTGTTCTGTAGGAGGAAAAGATTTACGATTTTAAAATACATGTGCAGGGACAGTTATTGAACTAGGTTGGGTTCTTCAACAACTTAAGATAAGAGTTTCTTTAGCCAATTATAAAAAGCGGAAATCATTGGGAAACCCCAAACAAACAGCGCTTACCATCTATTTTGTCTTTGTAAACTCCTCAATATTTGTATAATGCTTATAAATATATGTGTGAGGACTAACATCTTTAAAATTGGTTAATGTTATAAATTATGGAATAGTCACAATAATGTCAAATGGGCTAGCAAAAAAATAAGGTATTATACTAGAACTATGCTAGGATCGCCCTAAACAACTAAAATCAACATAGATGTAAAAATTATCAAACACAAGCCGAAAAACTTTCATACCGTTAGCTTAGGGCCAACCTGGACGTAGGCCTTCATCAGACTGATGTGAGCAGATGTTGACATTCATTCACAACTAAAATCATGCTAAAGAAAAAAAAAATGTGTTCACTAACCTTTGGATAACCCTGCGCCAGATCCAGTAGCAAAACCTTTAGCCTGAGCAATCTCCTTCTGAGCAAACTCCCAGTCTAGTTTGGAATCTGGGGGCGTCCCCTCAGGGGCGTTGGGTTTCTGGGCATTGTAGAACACGTACATGTGATTGGAGCCTGGAACAGAAAGCAATGATCATTTATCAGGGGCGGAGCCAGAGATATTTTCTGACAGTCTTCCAAATTATCTTTGTTGACCTGTCCTCCATTTTTTACCATCTTCAGACAGAAAAAATTAGATACCTGTCAGTGTAAACTTTAAAATGTGACCATCTTTTGGAAGACCCAGAAGACAGCCTCAATTCATCCCTGATTATAGTGAACATTTATTGGATAAGATTTATTACGACAAGGTGGAAGAGAAAATGAATGCATTTTCTGTGGTTCCTTGACAGTTTTATAGTACACACACACAATCATTGTTCATTACTCTATAAAAACAGGCACGACAATGTAAGTGAACTTTCTATAACTGATCTTAGGTAAAAGTAGTCCACTTTAAAATTATTTTGTCTGACAATTAAGACCAGCTTTCATTCAAAAAGTCTTTTTCGAGCCCAGTTCCTGCCCTATACCCACCGAACAACACCCTGTCTTTGTGTGCCAGGGGGCGCGGTCCCGTCAGAGGCATTCCATTCACTTTGATCTTGGCCCCCTTGGCGCCAGGCTTGATTTCATAATCACCTCCAGAGTTAGTGACGACAGCATGCTGTTTCATTATGCTGATAAAACAACATTTTGTCATTAAAATTTCATGTATTTTAAGCCATTTACAAACACAAATGTTTACGGTAAAGTCTTGAAAATTTCGTCGTTCTTGAAAATTTCGTCGATAGACGATTTTCCGCCGACGTAATTTTTTCCCTTTGAAAACTTCGTCGACCTTGAAAATGAGGTACTGGATAATTTTTGAAAAGTTCGTCACCAAATATGGCCGTGTTGTCCAGCTCAAACATGAAGGTAATGCATCAGTTGATTCAAGACAATGATACGATCAGGATATCATTGCCGATAACATTCTCAATGGGAGATAGGAACAATAGTGCGCCCCTGCGAGCGGTTACTCACAATATAGATGGTTTAGATGTGAATTCCCGTTCTCAATTGCGGGAACGTCGGCCTTTTGTCTTTAGTTGCATTACTATTACCTGGCTTAAGGTGCGTTATCAAGCCGGCAAATAGAAGTCACAGGCCGCGGCTTTGTCATTTCAATGATTTGTAACGCCGTTATTGTTATCGGCGGCTGTCCTAAATGAGGAAGACACAATGAAAAAATCAAGATATTATCTCGAAATGAAATGTACCCGTCACTTCTATTCATGTCCATGTTCAATTTAGGACCATTTAACGATTACCTGGTTCGTACATGGAGATCGTTCACAATGCGAATGGGAGGAGATGGCAATTTTCATATCTTCAGCGGAGAATCGTTCGCGTTATATCGTCAACAGATCGTTCGCGATCCAAACGAGACGAGAAGATAATGTTCATATTTGTAGCGGACTCCGTTCGCATAAGATCATCAACGGGAGATCGTTTGCGATTCGAGAGAGACGAAAAGGCAATCTTCATATCTTCAGCGGGAGATCGTTCGCGATGTAAGCGAGAATAAAATGCACTTTTCATATTTGTTCAAGGGAACTTCGTTCGTGGAAGATCGTCAGCAGGAGATCATTATTTTAACCCCTCTCCCCCTTTGAATTTTATAAATAATATATATTTTTCATTTTATCTTTAACCTCCCCTTCCCCCGCTCACGGCATATCTTCAGCGGAGAATCGTTCGCGTAATATCGTCAGGACTTTGTTCACGTAAGATCGTCAGAGGGAGATCGTTCGCGATCCGAGCGAGACGAAAAGGCAATTTTCATATCATCATTGGGAGATCGTTCGCGATGTAAGCAAGAATGAAATGCAATTTGCATATTAGTTCAGGGGATTTAGGAAACTTTGATCGCGGAAGATCGTCAGCGGGAGATTATTTAAACCCCCCCCACTTACACACACACTTTGGATTTTTAAAAAATATTCATTTTCATTTGATCTTCAATCCGCCCCCTTCCCCCGCTCACGGTATATCTTCGGCGGAGAATCGTTCGCGTAATATCCTCAGGACTTTGTTCGCGTAAGATCATATCAGAGCTTGACGTAAAGGCAATTTTCATATCTTCATCGGGAGATTGTTCGCGATGTAAGCAATAATAAAATGCAGTTTTCATATTAGTTCAAGGAACTTAGTTTGCGAACGATCGTCAGCGGGAGATCATTATTTTAACCCCGCCTCCCCCTTTGAATATTATAAAGAATATATATATTTAGTTTTATCTTTAACCCCCCTTCCCCGCTCACGGCATATCTTCGGCGGAGAATCGTTTGCGTACTATCGTCAGGACTTTGTTCGCGTAAAATCGTCAGAGGGAGATCGTTCGCGATCCGAGGGAGACGAAAAAGCAATTTTTATATCATCATTGGGAGATCGTCCGCGATGTAAGCAAAAATGAAATGCAATTTTCATATTAGTTCAAGGGATTTAGGGAACTTCGTTCGCGGAAGATCGTCAGCGGGAGATCGTTCGCGATCTTTGCTAGACGAAAAGGCAATTTTCACGTCTTCATCGGGAGATTGTTCGCGATGTAAGCAATAATAAAATGCAGTTTTCATATTAGTTCAAGGAACTTAAATTGCGGAAGATCGTCAACGGGAGATCATTATTTCAACTCCCTGTAAATTTTTAGGAAGTTACAGATGGTAATTTTAGAAGGCCTGACACTCAATCCTGGGAAAAGCCCTGCATGCAACAAACGTTCCCAAGTGCGTTATTTTTTTTAACATGTTGCGCCCAGGTTATGATGCAAGGTTGCAATTAGGCTTATCTTGATCCTTCTCCTCTATCAGGAGGTATGTTTCTTACCGAGAAAATAATTCTCAACATGTTTTCGGGTACAGTAAGTTAAATATAACTTAATCGAGATGCACTAATAAATAGATTATTATTTACCACCAGAAAATGACTTAGGAAGTATTAATAAATATCTCACCATATAGGAGGGTCAAAGATAACAGTCGCTAAGAATAAAAGCCCAAAGGCCGGATTTTTGAAAATTTCGTCATACCCAGGAGTCGGGGAGAGGTAATTTTGAAAAATTAGTCGGATTTACACAATTAAAAATATTAATTAATTTTTAAGCGACGAAATTTTCAAGACTTTACCGTATTCATGCAAGCGTAGTATGGAAATGGTTTTGAAAGTGTTTACAGTGATTTTTTTTTACCTTCTCTACAATTACTTTAATCCCTGTGGACGGAAAAACTGTCTGTAACTAATACAAATATTTTTTCACAGACAAAACATTTATGACTTCCCTCACCTCAATCCACTGAGACAGATATCTGGCATGGGCTCGGCATCTTTGCGTCCAATTGTGACCTCTGGTTTCTCAAGAAAGTAGTAGACTTTGCTAGAGAGCATGGGGTCTTCATTCAGATTGACAAAGTGGGAAACTGTACTCTTTTTGTTGGAGGTTGCCTTTCCTCCCGAATCTGTCTCGGCCTCCTGTCTGCTCTGTTTCACCTGGAGGTTGAAATTACAGTACTTCGTTTAACTTTAAGTTAAAGTACTATCTTAATACGGAAAACAATTAAAAATTTACTCTATCTTGAAAGTTTATTCTACCAGCATAATTTTCTTTCACTTTGAGAACTTCATCAAACTTGAAAAGGTGCCTCTTGATAAGCTTGGAAACTTTGTCACCTAGTAATATGGATTCATGCAAATTAAAATGATAACAATTAATTATTAAGTGATGAAATTAGAGCTTGTATGTATATATGGGTGTGAGAGTGTTTTGTAATTTTTTTATTTTGAAATAAATTAAAAAAAAAAATAAGTGATGAAATTTTCATATTTTTACTGTAAGCGTGTTTCAAAACAGCCAGTGAACCAGGTTTTAAATCAAAGTGTACTATTACTGCCAATGATTGTTGTATATCAAACAATGTTACTAGCATCAGTTAAAGAAGAAACTTTTTTTTACAAAAAAATTGGACTCAGAAGCAGGGGTTTCCCCAGCATTTAGGGCACAGGAAGTCCAAAATGTGAATCTGTAATTTGGTCAGAGAGTTACAGGGAGCCCAACCAGCCAACCCCCAAAATTTTGTAAGTAGTCCAGTCATCTTTGGATATAAAGGCCGTCTTCTGAGGCTAATGGCTATCCAAATGACGGCTCTCTGCAGCTAGGGAAAATCTTCCTCAGAGATGAATTTAAGTTACCTGTTCATCCCAACTCATGCCTCCCATCTTTTTCATATTTTCTTCCATCTCCAGTCTGATTTCTTCTTTGTATTTCTCAATTTCTGTAATGAAAGAAAAAATACCAATAAAACTTCAAAAAAAAAAAAAAATTATTATTATTTGCTTCAGTCTGGGACAACCTTTATTCCAAAATCATTTCACAATGTCAATCATTTTTTCAGGTTATTATCAATAATTGGTTTTTAAAGCAGAATAGTTTATCAATTGTGCATTCAATTTTTTATCAACAACATTTCATCATATTCACCAACTCACTTGCTGGTGTATTGCTTAGCAATATAATCATTATCAAAATTTCAACTTGTTGATTCCATGACTTGATTGGTTGTTTTTAATTTAAGCCAATCAAATGCAGCTGAAATATTTTACCTTCCGCAGTCATGCCAACACCACCTGCTATGGGACCACCGCCACCTTCCATCTGTTTCTTCAGACGCTCATTCTCTTCCTAAAATTTTGCAAACAAATACTATTAAGATTTTCTGGAAATGAGTTACCTTTATTTAAAAAAGTGTGATCATACATCTCCATATGCTTTTAAAATTGCATATAATAAGCTTCAAGAAGTGATCAAAATAACTGTCAACTCCTGTTCTTTAAAATTAACATGATAAATTCATCAAAGAAAATTATCACCATCCATTATTTATTAGCTCAATCATGAGAGAAAAACAACCTCAGTATTTTTTATAGTTTCTAGTTACCTTTAACTCTCTGATCAACTTGTCCATGGGGTTTTCATTGATGACAGCCTTGTTTTTGATCTTTTTCGCTCTGTCAGCATACCTCAGTGTACTCAACGTCTCATCATAGTTTATATCAGCAGGGGACAGCGCAGCTATCATGATGGTTTTACTGAAAAGATAAAATTATTGTAAATATCTGGAATTTCTGAAGTTAATAACACTTAGTCCAATCAGACTAAATGAGGCAAAGTGCAATTTTAGCAGTTGTGTTAATTATTTTAACGTAAAGATAAAATTATTGTAAATATTTGGAATTTGCCAAAATAACAAGACTTAGTCCAATTCAACTAAACTAGACCAAGTGTAATTTTCCCAGCTGTGTAAAGTTATTTTCCTACATCTAAAGATTTCATCTCTGAGCCAGTAAATTTAGATTCAGACCTTTTGTTTGACAAGGTGTAATGTAATGTAGTCCTAGAGCCAGGTGGCCCTAAGAAGTCGATTTGTGGTGCATTTGAAAACAATATGGTCATATCTTCACTTGTCTCACCTGTTTCCTCCAAGTGCGTTCTGCAGTAGTTTGGTGAGGACAGAGTCTCTGTAAGGCACCATCACCTTCTTCTTCCCCATGGACAAATCAGCCAGAGCCTGGCGAAAGGGATAATTGGTCATTAATGTCCAGGAAAAATTATCCAGCACATTTTCAAACAAAAGTGGTTTAAGTATTTAAGGTCAAACAAGCATCAAGATAAAGTTCTTAGGAAAATTTAAATCAAACAAGAGTAATCACACTTTTAATTACTTGAGTTCCTTTCTGTTGTATCTCTTTCACTTCAGAATTTATGAAATTTAAGTCTTTCATCTTTTCATATCCCAAGAAAAAAAAAATTATCAGCATTTATCTTGGACAGTCAATTTGTAGGGATGGGATTGAAAAATGGTTCACTGGTTAAAAAAATGATGCTACAGAGGTGAGAAATAAAAATGCTCCTATACTTTAATTTTTGGCAATTTCTGAAAAATATTATTATGAAATTTCAAATACGCACAGCACAAATGCACCTTTTGAGAAATAGTCATAAATATAAATTATAATTTAAGTATGCAGCAATTCCATGAACTAGGTTTATATTTATACATGCATGCTGCACATTCTGTAAGTAACATCATAACAACTTACAGAAATGACGTTCCCAAGGGCAGACAATGACTTGTTGATGTTGGCGCCCTCTTTCAGTCTGTCTCCCGTCGCCCCCGTGCTTTCAGCTCGCTCAGAACCTGAGTAAAGTGAAAGTTTGTTGAAAGGTAAACATGTTTAAAACTTGACTAAAAAAACAGCAAACATAAATGAACTAAAACTAACTACAGACAGATATATGTAAATACCTGCAAACAAGAAAGTGATTCTTAACCAAATAAATTGAATCTAAGCCTAAGTTTTATTTACAATCTTAAGAAATTTAAGTACTATGTAACACATAAGCAAAATGCTCAATAAAATACAAAAGAAAATGGCTTTTTGTGTACATGTAAAACTACAAGATAAGGAAATACAATTAGCCCCACCAAACTTAAGCAGTTCAGGACAGGCTTTAGCATCATAATCATGATTCATAAAAAGCAGGGATGAGACCGGTTCTCACTGAAAAAGAAGGAAAATTGGCCGGGGTGTCCAGGGTACACGATTCACCAGAATGCCCAAATGACCCTGAAAAAGTCTGAATTACGACAAAAGTCGGAAAAGTCTCATCAGTGAAAAAACCCACATCTTACCTGCCAAATCCACCAAGTTCATCTCACTGCTTTTCTTCTTCTCCTGTCCAGTGGGGTCCTTGATGATCTGGTCAAAGGTGATGGTGACCACGGTGTGGGCGCGGCTACTGGTGGCATTCATGTTGGTGGAGGCCACAGTTCTATTAGCAGTGCCTGATGGAAATGATCAGAGAAGTGAGTTTTTATGTTTTATGGAGGCCACAGTTCTATTGGCAGTGCCTGATGAGATGATCAGAGAAGTGAGATTTTATGTTTTATGGAGGCCACAGTTCTATTGGCAGTGCCTGAAGGAAATGATCAGAGAAGTGAGTTTTTATGTTTTATGGAGGCCACAGTTCTATTGGCAGTGCCTGAAGGAAATGATCAGAGAAGTGAGATTTTATGTTTTATGGAGGCCACAGTTCTATTGGCAGTGCCTGAAGGAAATGATCAGAGAAGTGAGATTTTATGTTTTATGGAGGCCACGGTTCTATTGGCAGTGCCTGAAGGAAATGATCAGAGAAGTGAGATTTTATGTTTTATGGAGGCCACAGTTCTATTGGCAGTGCCTGATGGAAATGATCAGAGAAGTGAGATTTTATGTTTTATGGAGGCCACAGTTCTATTGGCAGTGCCTGATGGAAATGATCAGAGAAGTGAGATTTTATGTTTTATGGAGGCCACAGTTCTATTGGCAGTGCCTGAAGGAAATGATCAGAGAAGTGAGATTTTATGTTTTATGGAGGCCACAGTTCTATTGGCAGTGCCTGAAGGAAATGATCAGAGAAGTGAGATTTTATGTTTTATGGAGGCCACAGTTCTATTGGCAGTGCCTGAAGGAAATGATCAGAGAAGTGAGTTTTTATGTTTTATGGAGGCCACAGTTCTATTGGCAGTGCCTGAAGAAAATGATCAGAGAAGTGAGATTTTATGTTTTATGGAGGTCACAGTTCTATTGGCAGTGCCTGAAGGAAATGATCAGAGAAGTGAGATTTTATGTTTTATGGAGGCCACAGTTCTATTGGCAGTGCCTGAAGGAAATGATCAGAGAAGTGAGTTTTTATGTTTTATGGAGGCCACAGTTCTATTGGCAGTGCCTGAAGGAAATGATCAGAGAAGTGAGATTTTATGTTTTATGGAGGCCACAGTTCTATTGGCAGTGCCTGATGGAAATGATCAGAGAAGTGAGTTTTTATGTTTTATGGAGGCCACAGTTTTATTGGCAGTGCCTGATGGAAATGATCAGAGAAGTGAATTTTTATGTTTTATGGAGGCCACAGTTCTATTAGCAGTGCCTGAAGAAAATGATCAGAGAAGTGAGTTTTTATGTTTTATGGAGGCCACAGTTTTATTGGCAGTGCCTGATGGAAATGATCAGAGAAGTGAATTTTTATGTTTTATGGAGGCCATGGTTCTATTGGCAGTGCCTGATGGAAATGATCAGAGAAGTGAGTTTTTATGTTTTATGGAGGCCACAGTTCTATTAGCAGTGCCTGAAGAAAATGATCAGAGAAGTGAGTTTTTATGTTTTATGGAGGCCACGGTTCTATTGGCAGTGCCTGAAGGAAATGATCAGAGAAGTGAGTTTTTATGTTTTATGGAGGCCACAGTTCTATTGGCAGTGCCTGAAGAAAATGATCAGAGAAGTGAGATTTTATGTTTAATAGAGCATGTTTCAGGAGCATAAAGCAATACTCTGATAATTTTGCTGCTGGCAAAAAGTCATATTCTTAGCAATATAATTTTTTTTACACTAGTGACTGTAACAAGTTTTTGACAGGAGTGAAGCACTTCTACTTCTGTAATGTATATCATTGAAATGTTTCTTAGAACTTCACGTTATGCTAATAAAATTGCCTACCATGAGCCTCTGTTGTCTATTTGCTTTGTAAAATATTTAAGCATTTTAAATGGACCATAGTTTTTTTTTTAATGCATGGCACTCCAGAATACCAAAAAGTAGGCTGTTACACCAGTCAAGGTGAGTCAGGATGCCTTCTCTGGTTGATTTTCATGAATAATTCCTGTTTGGAGTTTTCATTTTAAGGGTTATGCATCATTAATAACTAAACACCATAAAAATCATTATCACCTTTATCAATCTGTGCTTCAATATCCTCATAACTGCCTACTGGAGCTCTCTTTAATCCCTGGACGTAGAAAAAGCCCATCTTGGGGTTCTGCCTGACTGGAAGGCCACCTTTTGGTTTGTCTTTGGACAAAAGATCTCTCACCTGCTCATTGTAAATCTCTAACATAGAGAAGGAGACCTCGAACCTCTAAAAATATACACAATAGAGAGTAAAAGCTGTTCTTTCACAGACTGTGATAGCTTTTCCACCACAGACTTTCTCAAACAAAATGGCAGCACTGCAGGAGGCAAGTTTGTCGCACTTAAAGCATCCTCAACCTTTTTCTCAATCCTCTCATTCACAGCAAAAAAAAAGAAAAAAAAAATTAAAAATGGCAACTGAACTAAATCAGTGAATATCTGTAACTGTTCCATTTGAAGCAATGTTACATGAAAATGAGACCAAGGAAAGATTTATCATAACATCTTAATTTGGAAAACAATGGATATCATATTAACTTTATGCAGTACATTACATCAAACAAGACGCACCAAAATGGAAAGTTCTACTAAACTCAAGGTTTTGAAAAAGTGATTCATTGTACTACCAATTCTTTTCTCACCTTGTTGGGATCACTATTATTATTCACTGCTTGGAAGAGTTTGTCACATGTCATTGGAACAATACCCCTGAAAAAATAATTTTTTTCATTAAAATCAAATTGAATACTTCCTCTTTACCTGTGCATAACCTAAAGCAATCATAAAAAGTATTTTTGAAAAAAAAAATAGTCAAAATTACTTGACAACGTTTAAGTGTGTGTGTGTGTGTGTGTGTGTGTGTGTGTGTGTGTGCATGTGTATACACATATACACATATGTGCATGCATGTGCAATATACAACAATGCATTAGACTTCTGCCTTCATAAATTACATGTAATCATACATTTGTTGACAATTTATATGTACGTGACTTACTTATTATTCCCATATCCCACCATAGAGTAGGACTTCCCAGAGCCCGTCTGTCCATAGGCAAATAGAGAGCAGTTGTAACCTAGAAATAATGGATAAAAAATTCGAATCTATATTTGGATTAAATCAATCTCAGATGCATGCAAGTGGAAATCAATTATTATAATAAAAGCAGTGTTCAGAAGAATGACATGATGAATAATTAATTGGGTCAATAATACATAGTATGTTTACAGTAACTTTGGAAGACAACTGATTAAAACAGATCATATTATCTGTGTATATTGTTTAAGGACAGTGGCTAATGATGACAGTGTGACATTTTCACAAATGTTTTATTTTGCTTACATAAAAGGGGAGAATAGCACTCAAAGAAAAACTTAATTAAAAACACCGTCTCCTTGATAGAGGTAAAGATACGAATGTACACAAACACTTGTTAAACTCAATAGGTAGATTTCATAATTGTAAATATTTTTTTCTTTTTATTTTCTGAAAGCAAACTGATATTATTTTTGAACAAAATTCAGCATTCTTACAACCATAATGCTGGCTTTGGAAACATTATTGAAAGGCCTAACTTGTAGTTCTAAAAGAAAGTTGCTGATAAGCATCTGTGATGTTTTGCCTTTGTTTGATCTAACAAAAATCAAACTAAGAACAACTAAGAACAACCAATGACATCAGTGTCATTGAAAAGAAAAAATGCTAGCACCAGTCATTGAAATAATACATTGTGTGAAAAAGACTGCTCAAAACAGGTCACAATCAGCTACGTGTCCACGAACAGACATTCTAGAACACCTTACTACACGCGCCAAATAAACAATATGGCTTTGTTATCATAAGCGATAGGTGAATAAGAGAAATATTCATTCTTAATATGAAATTGGTGTTCTACCCTAAATTTTAAGGGAGATTTGTAGTAATTTTGCACCCTTTAAGAATGTTTTAGCCAAGTGCACCTTTCTTTAGGTTATAGTATCAGGATCTTAGTACGAGTGCACTCCACCGTTCACAAAAGTCTTACAAATCATGTTCAATGGGATGAACACATAACTTATTGAGTAACAATAAACCATTCATCTTTAAATGACAACAGAGGTCACCACTTGTGGGCTAACCTCTGCCAATAAGCTCCCCTTAATTAAACAAAAATACGAGTACACTGTCTCTGAGCTCTCCAACAGAGCGCTGTGACAATGTTTACAGTGTTGCTAAGCAAGATTTATTCCCCCTGAGTACATAAATGGCCCTAATAAAACTGCAGTTTTGAAGGGTTCTTAAGAAGTCTGCTACATAAATGTCACCCACCACACCTAAGCCATAATTTGCTGGAGTTGTATGCAAACACATTTTCACGTAAACCCATGCTAAGGATTTCACCTTTCTTGACTTCCTTTTCAGGATGTCTAGACACGTTTGCTCTGGCAATACTATGAAAACATATTCCATAGGCACAGGCACAGAAAATATCTTTATGGACATTTAACACAAGGCATGAAGCTAACATTCAAAATCAGTAGACATAAAGGGGGTGTGGGTGCTGGTTAGGCATGTCCCCCCCCCCCCCCCCCCCCCCACCCCCAATACCCCAGTTATCTCCCTGTATGACCTGTCTGTGTTCGGTAAGAAGCAGTAATGCAGTCCTCAAATCCTCACTGTGAAAGTACATACACTGAAAAGTTACCAGCTGGTAAATAACTAGATTTAATAGTACTTCAATTAAAAGAACTGCATAGCAATGCAGGAAAAGCAAAGAGGAAAGATTTACTTTTAAGCAAAGAGTAAAATTTCAAGTACTCATCAATTAAACTTTCCATGAAGGGAACCAACAGATGATTAAGATCATTAGACCAGCATTATTACTGTTTTATGGCTGGCAACTCTGTCACCTCAGTTTTACTATGACATACTACTGCGCCATGTCATTTTTTTTATTACAAATACAGTGTACTAGTATGTGTTTTGATCCCACTCCAAGAATTCATGACGTGAGAGCCCACGGCTGTCATAAAACTCAGACATATATCAATGAAGGTCAGAATACCTTGCTGACTTCAGGACAGACTTATCTTACACCAGACAGCATCGTGAATACAACTGCAATATGTTACATATATTTTTAAAAATACCTGTATATTTTACACTTTTAATGGTTTTAATGTTTATTATCTAAAAATAAACCATTTTGAAAAAGACTGATTAAACCATGTGTGACAAGTCACCCATTTCATTAAATAATGATCACAGTATTAACCATCACTGCACAAGAGACCATCAATAACAAACCCATCTTGTTTTCATGTTGCTTTTAATTCACTAAGAGTGGACATATTTACTAGTATTAAAACCACATACTGTGCCAGAATGACATCCTGTACCTACCTCCCCCCCCCCTCTCCCCAGAGCACGCACAAATCTGTAACCTTTAAATGCACTGTGCAGAATGTGGTTACCAAAAACATGCTTTCTAGTAGCCTAGCATACCAGGTCCGTAGCCAGGGGGGTTTGGGGGTTCGAAAGAACTGCCCTTTTTGTCAGGAAAGGTCTTTTCTGACTAAAATTTGATCTTGGTATACAAAGGTTTCACTGTAAAGGGTCTACTTTTTTTCGGGAAAAGAACCCCCATTTTGAAATTGCTTGCTACAGGCCTGCTTAACCACCACTTTTCCCCTCAAGTTATGCATAGCTCTTTACCTTCAAATACACTGTCCAGCACCCCACCTCGAATTGTACAAAAAACTTTACCTTCAAAGGCATTGTCCAGTACCCCCTGGCCCAAATCCTTGAAAACAATGGGCTGGCTAGCGTATTTAGAACCAGCTGTTGGCTCCAGCACCCCGTCAGCTCTCTCAGTAAATCCATCATGAGACCTAAAGAAGAGTCACATATCAAATATAATTAATATTTAAATCATTGATTCAAAAGCCCTGTAGATCCATACTTGACTGATCAACTGTGAGACTTGTAATGTATCATTTTTTTTATTTATGTCACATCTGCATGACTTATGTGTTTTTAACAAGTGTGCTTAATTTACTGATATTTCCAATATCAGCCAATGCATTTTTGATAATTTTTCACCAGTCGACAAAGATACATTTGATTTATTTCAAATAACTCATTCCAAATAGCATCAGGCTGCTTCTTGTGAGTTGAAGCTTCAAAGTGAAATATTTAAGACAATATATTTAAGATAGTCAGGATGTAAATTATGTTCTAGTACATGTAATTCATATAAAAGAGAAATGGCCTCATTACAAAGATAATTTATTATCTTTTCTCTGCATATCAAACTTACCAGTAAGAAAAGTCAAAGGAAAACTGGAAGTACGCAACAAATCATGGAAAAGAAAAAAAAATCATATCAAGTATGAAAATATAATATTACTGGAAAACTAAGCACCACTTTTTACAATGACTGAGATAACATTTCTTTTGTCTAGTTACAATTTACTAAAACAAATGTCTCTACTTGATATCTAATATAAAAAGTGATGCAACTGGATGAATCCAACTGAAAAACACCAATCTTGAATTTTGTTTTCCAAAATCAGTTTTTAACTGACAGATTTGCTTTATTTTCCCCATGCCACCTGTCCAACAGGCAACAACTGTTATGCATCTTCTGAAGACTGCATGTTAAACCCTCACATCTATGAATCGCTTTATAGGTGCTAAAAATAATTGTATGGTGAGCTGCTTAAATCATGGGTCTGGTGGTTAATATGGGAGTTAGTGTTAAAAGATCTGCGGGTTGTGTTTATAAATGCTTTTCAGATTAAAATCAAAATGCGTTTATAAGGCCAGGGATTGAAAGTCTGCCAACAAACCTTGCTGTCTGTCATTTGGCTCAGCTTTCTAGCATCGCCTGCATCAGTGCAGATCCTATTCATTCATTCATTCATTCATTCATTCATTCATCATTCTACTAATCAATTACCTACAGACTGTAGCTAATGTCACAGACATATAATTATGACTGGCTGCCTTTCATTACGCAGCTATTTTATTTCCTATTTAAATAACACAGAGTCAATCATATCAGGGCTAACTGAAAATAAGGGACTGTTCCCACAGATATTTGGATCGATCTATCTCCCCTATGGAGGTTCGCTTAATGGCTATCAAACTAACTGGCTTAAATGTCTGTTACACCTAGTAAAGCTGTTAGGGGGTAATTCCCGGTGCTGATTCGGTAGGCATGACAGACATTTAAGCCCATTCAGTTGATAGAAATTTAGTGAGACTTCCCAGGGAGTTAGACCGATCTAGACATGGGAACCCAGTCTAAACCTCAACATTGATTTAATTCAACAATAGGGCAGAAGATACCGTAGCGCAAAAAGGTTGGATAGTGTGCAGTGGTTATGAACAAATACATCATACATTTACATGAAGTGATGAGAAGCCATACACTCTGTCTGTCTGGAGTTTCAATGCATTAGACATTGTTAATTGCAAACGCTGGTTCTTCCCACTGAAACATCAAACCTCCCTGGTCATGCTTCCTTAATCATTCATCCCTCTAACAACGCAAACATTTGACTTGACTTAATTTTTCTTTATTTCCTTCTTTTTTGTTTAGCTCGTTTGTTTAATATTGACTTTTACTACTTGATATATTGTAGTTATCTCAGCAAATTTGATCAAGGTAATTTGGTGGACTTTTCACTTAGTTTGTTTTATTCTTGCACATTACAAAATAGGATGTTGCATTATTAATTTAATATTTACTGGCACTGAATCTATCTTTACCACACACTTACCTTTTTTGGTTCCTCTGAAAAATAGATGAAATAGAGAAGTATTAATGAAAAGTAGGCAATGACAAGAAATTCTGCAGTGCATCTATTTTATGATTGTAGGCAGAGCTTTGTTTACTTACACAAAAATGCATTAATCACAAAAGCAAACATACACAAACCTTTAAAATATACTGTTATTTGTATTTTTAATTAACAAAGTAATTTTTTTTAATGAACAAGGTAAATAATGATACTACAACAAAAATTCAATGTGAAACGATAAAATACACAGTGTCTTGAAGAGAGAGAGAGAGAGAGAGAGAGAGAGAGAGAGAGAGAGAGAGAGAGAGAGAGAGAGAGAGAGAGAGAGAGAGAGAGAGAGAGAGAGAGAGACTCATACCACTAGGTGTCTCTGGGTTTTTAATTGTTGTAAGCTGTCCTTGCATGTCAATAATTAATTTGGCTCCATGGTCCTTCTCCCTACATAATAATTGAACAATATCACCATCTACAGCTGTAATTATAATTCATATGAAACAGGAATGGATTTTATTTATAGGTTTTTCTGCCTGCAGAACCTAAGGCGTGTCCTGTCATTTAATTGAAAGGATGGAACATTTATTCATTTTAAAAATGTCATTTTTGCAAATTGTGGAAAATGAAGGAAAAAAATTCATGAGTGTACACATTCATTTGGTTTAATGTTATTCTTTTACTGTGTGAAATAACAACTGTCAGTTGGTCAAGTATTACACAATCCTATGTACTAGTATGTTTTACTGGGGGGGGGGGGGGGGGGGGAGGGGAGGGGGGAGGGGGGGGCTGAATTATGTTTTAAAGTTGAGACATTTTCTTTCTAGGTCTGCAACTGAAGCAAAACTCGTGGGAGGTTCTAATCAAATCTTTATAATAATAATAATCATAATGTTCCAAAGACAAATTTTCAAGTTCTCGTTAACTATAACCAGTTTCTATCTGTGCGCTGTATTACCACCATTTAACTTCCCTTATAAATGCATGTTTTTCGTGGCTATGTTATCGTGGTTTGTATAATCAAGGAGTTATAACTCCTTGGTATAATTAATCATGTCAAAGAAGGTCGATCGAAAACAAAAAAATATGACAACCTACAGATTATGCGGCCACTAATATATCTCGCTACTGCACTACTGCATTTCAATTAACTGTTGTGAACTAGTAATGATATGGTGCAAGAAAGGCAATCTGAATTCATACCTTTGATTAAAAGGACGGACCCTCACTGCCACCCGAACCCTGCAAAGATCAAACAAAAAATATCACATAAACGCTTCAAAAATGTCCAAAATTTCAACCTAAATAGATGCACCATGAACATTACTTACGATTCAGCTTCAGACATGGTTATTAAAACCCCTTCAAATGATAAAATAGTCCTTTACAAAAAAACCTTCACGCGGACCAGCCGCATGAAATTGACCACTAAAATGTTGTTTTCTGCGCGACTTGTGCATACGTCATCAAAATGTGTGCACTTGTAATTTACAGTGCGTGCTCGTTGCCAAGGGTTGCTACAATAAATGTACACATGCGTTACATATTTCAATAGCGATCAATACTTAGGTGTACTTCGCAGCCTAGCAAGAGGACAAATAGAAATATACATAGGGCAACAATTGTATAGTATGACAATCTATAAACGGTGAATTGGTCACAATTTATCAACTTTTACGTGTCTAATAATCCGAACAATTTATGTACCGTAGTGCGTACTAATGTGAGTAGGCCCTACATGTAGCTATACTGTATATAAAGGCGTCTAATTTGTGAGATATTGATTTTGACAAACTTTTTTTCTATCAACCGGATAAACCACTATACAGAAATATTATGGATCATCTGGGATTTTGAAAAATCAGTAAAAATAAATAAAAAGGCTTATAGTCAATGGTTTAGCAAGGAAAAAGATCATGATCGATATCAGTGTCCAATCTTTTAACATTCGAAAGGTCTTACACTGAAATAAATCATTGAATTCGGGGAGAAAGCAGGGAATGCATTTGTTCCTATCAATATTCATTAAGATCATTAAGGACATGACATTTTCCTCTGTGAAACTTGACAGGTAAACTTAGCCATTATTTATTTATTTATTTATTTATTTATTTATTTACCTCACCCTATTTATTATTCAATCATTTATTGCTTACTGTTTTATTTGCAACGGCCGGTGCGTCTTAAACACGACGAATGCTGAACATATTTAGCGATCAGCATCTATTAGCATATATGCTGTGAATGGCAAAATTAGTGCAACGACTTTTCTCCAGACCTATTGAAATTTTTAACCAAAAATCGACTTAGATAGACTTTTAGGCTTACAAACATAAATCTAAACACAGACAATCCCAGATTCATCAAGTTAAAGTCTGCATTGTATGCTAACAATACGTTATCTGATAAACTCCATTGTGCTAGGTGTGAAGTGCATGGTGTATTTTCTCAACTAACGCAATTCGCCTTATTCATATAGACCATATAATCCTTTGAGCGCAACAGGAGTTGCGAGAATCTTCACTACCTGCTTTGTGTGGCTAACTTGACGGAGAGCCCGCTCAGATGTCAATTTTATCTGTTTATGTAACTGAAATCATAGGGAATGATTTTCGAATGTTTCACTCGTTTCACCATTGTAACAAATCGGCTCAATACCATTAAACGAACTTTTTAAAATCGCCGCCTTTACTCAATGTGCAGGGACGGATCCAGGATTATTTGAAGGAGGCGCGGATGCGAAGCCGAACCCCCATGGGGTTCGTTGCCCCGAAAAGTTTTGGTATTTTAGAGAGCGAACGGTGCCATTTGGTACGGTTTAGAACTATTATTCAGCTAGTCAAAATTCTAATTTCAAGAGGGGACCACTGATATGTTTTTTTTTTTTCAGAAATCGAGGGTGGGTTAATACTAGCTAGAAAAAAAAACTTTTAGCATGTAGGCCTATGTGATTATCTTTAATGATACGTAATATCTTAACCTGAGTTTCGGATTATTCAGAACCGTGCAAATTTGGTAACGAATTAAAATTACAAACAAGCTACGTTGTTTTAAAATGGGGGGGGGGGGGGGGGGGGCTACTACTGTACTTCCTTGGTACATGCTGAAAAATCTTTATCCTAAAATCGCTATTAGAAAACCCAAAGCAGAGAAAAATAACAAGTTTCAATCATTTAATTCTCACTCTTTGCTTGCTCAGGTTCATTCTGACGATCTGTCGGGAATCCCACTCTTTAATCTCAAAGCAAGACAAACGATCCTTAGGACCTAACTTCTTATTTATCAAATTAACAAACAAAACGACCTCTTTAGACTTTACACAATTAACGCATTGTTAAGTATTACGAACTAGAAAGATAACACGTGAAGTTACTGAAAATCCTCATGAATCTTACAATGTCGCCGACAAGATGCCATACGTGCCAGCTTCTTCATTTTTAAATCTCAAAATGGATGTGATAATACAGAGAAGATGCCACGCATCGGGTTTGAAGCTCAGGCCTTTCAAACCACAGGGCATTCTCAAATCTACACTTCCCTATCACCACATTCCTCAAACCAGAATAAAGATATCGGTAAAAACGCAGCAAAATATTTGAAGACACGATTTTGAGGTTTTGTAATAAAGCGTAGTTAAAAAGGGATAAAGTGAGAGAATACACGGTGTAAGTGATTATTTTTTATAGGACTTTAAAGTATTTTTCTTGCATTCTGTCAAACGTGATGCCTGGCTTTTATGCCGTTTACGTCGTAATAAACTAGGAGTTAGATTTGTTCTTTTGTGACGTCAACATAAAAATAGTAAATAAACTTAAACACGAATAAAAAAAATTTAATATGAAATATACAATGGAATAAAAGTATAAAATACATGTATATTATGGAATACAAGCAATTTAAATATATACATCAACAAATATACTCCAGTGCGGTAATATTACGTTCGACAAGATAATTTTATAACAGAATATTTTGCTGAGAACAGGACCGATCTGTGTTCTCTAACGTGTAGTCTTATCACTTGATATCTGCACGGCAGATTGATTGTCATAGAACACCTGTGAAGTACCAGCATGTGCTTCTCGGGTAATTTGCAGGGAAATAATTACATCAATAAGTGATAAGATGAAAAAACAGGTGTCCAAGAAAACAGTGTCTTGTAGTTGTCACCACGTCCGGTTGTCATAATGATCGATAAATGGTTTTATTAAACACCGGTTTATTGTGGGTAAAACAACTATGTGTAAAATTATTGTGCTTTAATGAAATGATTGCCATGAGGTGTCATTTTGTGTAGGTTGAAAGTTGTTGAGCTCTTGAGCCTTAACCATAGATGACGTCATCCCGGTTTGCGGCAGCCACAGTACTGGTACAGCACTGACATTTGGTGACTCCGCTTTTCTCCTTTAATCCCTGTTTTCTTGAAAATGACATTTGCTTTTCTCTATAAATCAATATTAAGTCAACAGATTTATCATTAATCACTAGGGGGTAGCCCAATGAATAAAAATCCCTAAATATACTGTAACTTGAAGATAGAACATGGGATTATACACGTAATAAAACACTCATGAGCTGGTTGTAAGTTACATATTTTTCTCTTAGTTTAAACAAATTGAAATCGTAAATGCAGTACTCCTTCGGAATAGTCAATCATTTTCGTAAAGAGTGTACAAACGATCTTGGCACAATGTGTTATATATATATATATATATATATATATATATATATATATATATATATATATATATATATATAATACCACAGTGCACCTAAGCATGACATTTAGGCTTTGTAATAAATCCAAAGCTTAAAGTAAATAAGGGAAAACGAAGGCGAATTACATCAGGAAGACCTACTTTGTATTCTGTTAAAAAATATCATGTTTTTATATTACTTTCATCACTTCTTAATCGTTTTTATATCACTTCTGAATCGTCGTTATCAGAGTCACAAATGAAATACCCAGCAACGTGCAAATCACAGGTATTGAAAGCAATCAGGTGTCAGATACCACTCAAATCTACATAATAAGTGTGCTCAAATGACATTGATCACACGTGAAGATACACGTGGTCACGTGCGAACATTCAGCATTGTTTTCGCTCGCAAAGTTAGGCAACATCAACACAGAACGGTGAACGCAGACAGGGCACTTGCAGATTTAAAGAGAAGAGTACGTATGACCAACACCATCGTCATGTTAAATGAAACTTTGGAGGCTGACTTTGTTCCAGTGAACGGATCAAACGAGACCGCTCTCCCCTGTCAACGCATGAGCTGCATCGTCTTTATCACAGTGGAAGCCTTGATATCGCTGGTATCGGTAACGTCTAATTGTTTTGTCATTTTTGCTTTTTGGAAGTTCAAGTGGCTTCGGTCGAACACTAACATAGCCATTGTAAGCTTAGCACTGGTTGACGTTTTGACCGGTCTGATCAGCATGCCTTACAATATAGTCCTAGGGTATCTCGTCGACATCTTTCCAGCATTGCATCATTTGGCCCTCAACAAGTACTTCTGCCTTGGAAAAATAGCAGCAATGAGTACATGCCTTGGACTTTCAATGCTCATACAGTCTCTGATTTCTTTTGAAAGATACATGAAGATATGCCAGTATATTCACTATCACAGAGTTTTACCAAAAAAGAGATTTTATTTGATCACTTTCATGTGCTACTTGTATATAGTCTCTTTCAATTCTATACCCTTCATGGGCTGGAATAACTGGACTCCAGGCGTGGAATGCAGGGCGGACACCTCTATGTCAGGCTTTCTACGCTTCATTGTGATACCACACATTCCTATTTGTCTGTTGGTTGCTTTAGGATTTTACATCGCAATATTTAGAAAAGTCAAGGAGAAAAACCAAAAAGTTGGGCAGTATTGCAATGCTTTTCAGCATGCTTTATCGCAAAGGCTTCTAACTGTTAAACCAAAATACCAATCAGCTAGGAACAGAGTGTCGCCAATGTTTCCGTCAGTTTCTGACCCACCAGCTTCTCCGAACGCGACTAGCCGTCCCGGAGGAATAAATACAGTTTCAAGTGTCGTCCAGGGACCCAGTGTGGGAGGCGAAAGCGGGGTGCCTGGTCCCAGTGGTTTGGGGTCATTGACAGCAGCTGCGTCTGAGGGCGATCCTTCCACGTCTCATATCCGCTCTAACAAGTCAAAAAGGATGAAAATCAAATTACCGACCAGCGACACAGAGGCAAAGCTTGCAAAAATGACTGCAGTTATTCTCGGTAGCTTCTTTGCTCTGTATTGTCCTTACCCGATAATATTCTGGAGCGAAAAGTACTTTGAGAAGGGAAGTTTGACCTTTGCTGTTCTTCGAAACATTGCCATTGAATTAGCATCCTTAAGTTCAGCAATTAATCCATTCATATACGGTTTGATGAATTCCAATTTTAGGCGAGCATTTTTCAAAATGTTAAATTTAAAAATTGAAAACACCTAATGTTTCTATCTCTCCAAACATATGTATAAATTATCTTGCCTAAGGTATAAGGTATTGTGTACAGCTGTAAAGTGAAATTCACAATGGTATACTCAGTTCAATATTATGACATCTCTTCTTTTTAAAAAAATAAGATATTAAAATATCATCAGAAGAATAGATAAGCAGATTGATATTGATATTATCAATGGAAACATGATGCTGATTTCTTATGAAAATCACTACTAGGCGTCCCTAAGAAGCTGGATATGACAGGAAGTTCACGCTAATAAATTCAACATTCCCGTTCTTTTTGTGATATGATAGAATGCAGTATGTACACAGATAATATGTATGTGCCAGGGAAATCACATTATTGCCTTTAAACCATAATAAACAGCTGTTACCAGCTTTAAGACCAGAAAAATTTCTTTACATTTCTACAGATTTGGTGGCAATTTCCATTGACGACGTAATATCCCTGTAACATGAATGTTAAATGGGAATAATTAAATGAGCTATATCCGATTCAGTGTACTCTTCCCTGATAATATTTATATATAAAGCGAAAAACGACCCATTTTCTCGCGGAAAGCGTGCTCACAAGATCGGCGCCATGTTGAAATTTTGATGGCCAGGTCCCATTGTTGTTACCCAGTACAGTGGACGTGCACATTGGTAACCATTTACAGGTACCAATGTCATGTTATTTATATGATCTGTAATAAACTGATGTCAATGTGTAACTTAATGTTGTGGTTTTTATGTTAACTATAATTTTTGGACAAATTTTGTACAATTTTCCCAAAATATGTATTTCATTTTTATAGTCTAATTCAAATTTGATGAACACGTCAAAATAATTTGAAGAAGCTTTACAATGCTACTTTTCATTTCCTTTTCAATGCCATAACTTGTTCAGATACTTAAATTTAGCATCATATTGTCAATATGCATGCGTCATTGTCATATATGCGGTTGAATAGCTGAGTTCATCGTTTGGCTCAGCTGTTGCGCGACATTCTACGAAAACAGGTACCCCTAGTGGGGTACTATCACCTTTTAGAATATAATTAACTTCATATTTTGCCATAAACAAGTACAAGCTGTGCTCTCTAATGTGTAGTTTTACCACTTGTTTTCAACACGACAGATTGATTTTCATAGATCACATGTGAAGTACCAGCATGTGATTGTTGGATTATTTTCAGGGAATTAATTTCATCATGAAATGATAACATGGGTAACAGGTGTCCAATTAAGCAGTGTAAAACTGTCTTACAGTTGTCATGCATCACGCTTCACATTTAGCGGAAAAATGGACTTATTAAATCCATCTAAACAATGGCTGAGCATGAAGATGTTGTCAAGTAAAAATATTGCACGCTATTTTGTTGTAAATATTGTCTGTCAGAAGATGATTTAAATTCGTTTACACGAATATGAAGATTTGCAATATTCAAAATGAAACATGAAGGTTTTGGTCCATGTTTCTTTAAAAGTCATTGAAGTGGATCGATATTCAAATAATGGCTATTCCTACCTCCCTTACCAAATCCATAAATAATGACAATAATAATTCATAATAACGTTTATTTACAACTAACTGTAGTATAAGAACAGGTAGATGCCTGGTCTTTCCAAAAGGGTTATCTCCCCCCCCCCCCCCCCCCCCCCCGCATACTTCAAGATACCCTGAGAGCATTCACTTTCATTAATGTTCGCGACCGTGTTTGAACTCCCTTGTTTAAATACCGATATTAAACGTCAATTACATTACCCCATAAAATAAAAGGGATATATTGAAAAAATATTATAGTGCACCAAGAATCTGACAGGTTAAGTTACCTGTTATAACCTGGCTTGGGAAGTTTATTGTTAAGGAGCTCTTGGTCAACTACCATGCATTTTAAACATCATCACAAATTAGTAAGCTTGTCAATTGATGACAGTTAATTTGAAAAACTGTCAGTTTTTGATATGATCTAAACCACTTGAGGCGACCATAAGTAAGAAAGTCATGGAAGACCGTCACAGACAAAGAAAGAAGATTGTCAACGAATGCCAGATCCTTTACTGCTTTTTTTGTGAATCCCACCTCAAAGCACTGGGGCATAATGAAAAATGTTCAACAAAACTTTCCTAAACTTCTCTGTCTGTATTTAGCTTGCAGCTCAGCTGAGTCTCAAAGACCTTTATCTTCTTTTTGCCAAGTGACCCAGATCTGTTGCTTCATTTTTGCATATTGAGGTGAGGTTAACTAAAACAATTTTTTCTACTAATAGATTGTTTTTATACTTTTTAAATGGTAATGATAGATTAAAAGGTATCTCTAGTGAATAGATTGAGAAATGGATTTTTACGCGACCAGAATCCTTTAAAAACATAGACTATCATTATCTCGAGAAATATTTTTTTCTTCTCATCTTTTATTTATTTTTTATTAAATTATATTTATTTATTTCATTATGAATATCTGTTTCACAATGAAAATAATATGCGATAACAAGAGAGAATAATATATTAACGACGATACTTTATTGTTATATACATTATATTACGGAATTGGGTTCTATGTTCAATTTTGGTCCGATTTACACAACCAACAGCGGCAAAATTCAATGTTAAAATTTATTGTGCATGAATAGTATCGTTTTCGTGTAATTGTAATGCAGCTAGCCATCTTAATATAGATTTGAGGACATATTTCCAAGGCAAAAATATAAAAGAAAAGCATTGCTTGGGGTTTCCTTATTTTTAGGTATCTGCATTTGCAATAAAAAACTATGACTAATAATGGGAAATAAACCTACAGTAAACTAAAACATGCTGTAGAAATACGCATGATATGCATTGGGTATGCATTGGGTATGCAAGAGCTAGAAGATCAATTTTGGCCTGTGAAAAAATTAATTTTAATTCAAATAAAATAGCCAAGAGCCGTGGTAGCCTTTATTGCGTATTAGATGTCAATACTTAGCTTGTGCATAAAATAAATAATACATACAATGTGGCTATTAATGGTAATTTGGAGGAGGTCTCTGTTTTTTATCCCTATGTAAGTTGCTTGCCGCCGGCTTAACATTTTAATTTTATTTTTAATTTTAATTTTAACATTTTAAAAAAGATCTCAAATAGACCTAAAAACTTGCTATTATAGATCAAGAAACCTTCTGATAAGACTAGTGTCTTTTTTCTCAGTACATATGATTTGCATTAAGTGAGGCTACATGTAATAATAAGCTTATTTACGATATCAATATTTAAAAAAACATGTTACTTTATTTGTTACTATTATTATTTATTAGTTCTTTCACCAGCTACTACGCACATGTTTCGATTATACTACTAGTATTTTATGTAAATTGTTACGGGATTTTAAAAAATGTATTTTGGTTTGGTTGTAACTTTTACTTTTTAAATATACAAGTCGATGTGTTTTCTGCTAAGTTTCATTCCTCTTTCTTAATTTATTAATTTTCTGTAAATATAATATGCATAAAATTTACAACAGTTCTTTTTGAAATAACAAGAAACAGGGAGAATTGTTGACTAAGCTCAAAGAAATGATACTTTATTTAATTGTTGACAAAGCAACACAGCAAATGAAATGAAAACATTCGAAATATAGCCATTGGATTAGCACCGTTAAGTTAAGCAATTAATCCGTTAATATACGGTTGGATGAATTCCAACTTTAGGCGAGCATTTTTCAAAATGTTAAACTTAAAAATAGAAAACATCTAATCTTCCTTTTTCACCAAACTTGTATATTAATTTTCTGGCCTAATAAGGTATTGTGTACATGTGTAAAGTAAAATGGATATACTAAGTTAAATATCTTGACATCTCTTCCCAATGTTACAACTAGCATCAGAAGACTGGACAATGAGGTTGATATTGATATTATCAATGAAAACATGATGTTGACTTCTTATGAAAATGACTACTTTTGGTCACTGTCGGGTTAACACTATGATGCTGAATATGATAAAATGTCCATGCACATAAATTCAGCAGTTAAAACATTTCATGTATGTAATAAATTGATGATTATCGGTAACTTAATGCTGTGTTTACTATTATGACAAATTTGGTACAATTTCCCCAATATATGTATATCATTTTTATATTTTCATTCAATTTTGATTAACAAGTTAAAATAATTTGAAAAAGCTTTTACATTTTGGTTTTTGAATTCCTTTTCAGTGCCATAACTTATTCAGAATCTTAAATTTATTATCCGTGGCAATGCTATTGTCAATTTGCATGTGTCATTGTCATATATACAATCAACGGGTTTAGTTCATTGCTCGATTCTGCAGTTGCTCAAAGATGTACATGTACTAAGACAGGTTCCCTAAGGGCGGTAATATCACCTACAAGAAGATAATTAACTGAATATTTTGCCATAATCAATAGCAATCTGTGTTTTCTAACGCGTAGTTTTACCACTTGTTTTCTGTACAGCAGATTGATTGTCATAGACCACATGTGAAGTACCAGCATGTGCTTTGCAGGTTATTTGCAGGGAATTAATTTCATCAAGAAATGATAAGATGGAAAATCAGGTGTCCAAGAAAACAGTGTCTTGCAGTTGTCACCACGTCCGGTTGTCATAATGATCGATAAATGGTTTTATTAAACACCGATTTATTTTGTTGTGTTTTGTTTTGTTTTATGGCTAAAACAACTATGGGTAAAATTTTTGGGCTTTAAGGAAATGATTGACATAAGGTGTCATTTTGCCTAGGTTGAACGATTTTGAATCCTTGACCCTTAACCATGGCCACATAATTGCATGTGTTAATCAATTTTGCTGACATTTATTATGTTGAATAATTGCAAAGCATCTCTGTCATAGGAAAAACAAACCAGTGTTATCCGATTGGCTAGTCTTTATCACAATTGAAGGAAAGTATTATGCAGATAAAAGTGAATTTAGTCATTCGTAGTTGTGACGTGCGTCTTTATCCTCATTTTTGCAACAAACGCAGTGCGGAATCTTTGTATGTCTCGAGTGGTTTACTTGACAGAGAGTCCGCTTGGGCGTCACTTTTAGCTGTTAATGAATCTGAAAATCACTGTAAATGATTTGAAAATATTCCACTTGTTTACCATTTTAAAAATAGGTTTATTACTTTGAAACGGATTTAATAAAATAACCAAGTTTAGACTGAGCCAGGGCAAAATGAACTGCTAGCAGAAATGTGATTATTTTTTGATGACATGCAATATCTTAACCTGGGTTTCTAATTGTCCGGGACCGTGCAAATTTGGTAACGAATTGAAATTACAAACAAACTTGATATGCGAACGCCGTTGTAAACTTTTGGGTTGGATATATACAAGTTTTAAAAAATACTTCTTCCAAGGTTCATGTTAGAACATCTATACCCAAAATTACTGTGAAGAAACCTGATGCAGACAACAATAATCAATTTCAATCATTTAATGCTCGTTCTTTTTGCTTGCTCGTATTCATTCTAATAATCTGCGGGGAATCACACTCTTTAAGCTCAAACCGAGACAAACAATTTTTTGAATTAAGTTCTTATTAATCATATTAAGAAACAAAACGGATTTACCTTTTTGAACTTTAGGGCCTATATAGCATATTGTGAAGCATAATGACCTACAAACAAAGACAATAAGTGGAGTTACTGGAAATGATCATGAATTTTTAAAGCTCCCAACAAGATGTCATGCGTGTCAGCTTCTTCATTTTAAATCTCAAAATATATATGATATAGAGAAGATGCCACGCATCGGGTTTGAAGCTCAGGCCAGTCAAACTATGCTCAAATCTACACATTAATATAGCCTCTTTCCTCAAATGTATGCTGTAATCAGAATAAAGATAAAAAACGCAGCAACATATTTGTAGACACGATTTTGAGGTTTCATAATAAAGTAAAGTAAAAAAGGGATAAAGTGAGAGAATACACGGCGTAATATGTGATTATTGTTTATAGGCCGTTGAACACCCAAACTCAATAAAGAGTTGCATTTCACATGCTGAAGTGCCCAAAAATAAAACTGAATGAATTCAAAGTTGCATTCAATTTTTAAAACATATATATGTATAGAACAAAATGTTACCTAAATGGCAACGTATGTTCCGGAAAAGTATTGTAAGGAATGTTCCGGGTCATTTAATTTTAATTTTTATACTGACATATTTTGTAGTGATTCAGTCATGGTAAATTAAACATGACATAAGGGTGATTTTATAAACATTTAAACTGTAATTCAGAGGCTTTCCGCCATGGCTAATACTAGGTAACGTATGTTCCCCAGAAAAATTGTCAAATAATTTCTTTTTTTTTTTCAATTACTTAGTACAAAAAAAGTTTTTTCTGTTGCTGACTGAAAAATATATTGTGATTCCATGATGGTTTGACATTTCTGATATAATTGTTGGATCACTGTCAGTAGGGTGAATTTTCCCCGTTTTTTTTTCAATATTCAGTGACAAGCAAACTTAAGTCGCTCAAAAACAATAAACTGCCCTATACCGAAGGTTATTATGATGTTTTACAACGTTATACTTGTAGGAATAAATCAAAGAATAAACATTGATGAACGAATTTTTTTAAGTGAGTAAAACGTTTCACAGCTGTACGTTTTGCATTTGGACAGTAACGTATGTTCCTTTTTGGGACATAAGCTGAACGTACTGAAAGCGCCTGTAAATTTGAAGACAAGAATTTGTCCAACACCACCGTGACGTCGAATGAAACATTGGCGGGTGATGTCATTCCAGTGGACAGACCAATTTGGCCGATGAATTTTAAATTCAGCAATTAAACCAACTGGCTTATTCCTTATAAATCTTTACACTCTAACAAAATAAATATTCCTCAAATAGTCTAATTTTTCCAACTTTTTCAACTTAAGGAAAGCTAGCTGTGTTCCGTTTTCCGTATTTAAAATCTCTTGCTCACTGACCCAGCTCCTCAACAAATATTTTAATTTTTAAGTTATGAACAGCCAATATAACAACATCAAAAGAGAATGGAGTCATTTGAAAAAGTTCAGAATTACTATTAGTAAAATTTAAAACGATTTATGTTTATTTTATCTTATGTCAGAAATGTGAGAAATTGGATAATCAGCGCCATGCTATTCATAAAAATTCTACATTTACAAGTATGATATGTATTTATACTGTTATGCAACTGTTTTTATTAGATCTGTATTATATTCATTACAAACTTTCAATGATTTCTCAATATTTCATATTTATACTAACATACCAGTGTGAAATGCTGCTCTTGATTTCCATTTCAAGGCCATACCTTAATGAGGAACCACAATTTACCTTCCGTTGTTTCCAAAGCTATTGTCATCATGTCTGTTTCATCGTCAACTAGATGCTGAGGGGTCTGTTTAGTGCTCGACTCTGCTTGACATACTATTTAAACAGATTCCCTGTCGACAAGATAATTAACTGACTGTTTTAATGTAAACAGGAGAAATCTGTGTTCTAGTTGTACATGACGCACTTGTTTTCAGCACGGCAGATTGACTGGCATAGATCACCTGTGAAGTACCAGCATGAGCTTTTCGGGTAAATTGCAGGGAATTGATTTCATCAAGTAATGATAAAATGGAAAAACAGGTGTCCAAGAAAACAGTGCCTTGCAATTATCCAAAAGTCCGGCTGTCACATTAATCGATAAATAGTGTTATAAAATGTTATAAAAGACTGAAAAGTCACATAAACCGATAAATGGTGTTATAAAATGTTAGAAAAAGTTATAAAATGTTATAAAAAGTGTGATTTTTTATTTATTAATTTATTTTTTATGGGGGGGGGGGTGCCTGTTCCCTCTGGTTTGGGGTAATTGGCAGCAGCTGCAAGTCTAAAAGAGGCGACAATCAAATAACTGACAAGCAACTCAGAGGTCAAGGTAGCTTCTTTGCTCTGTATTGTCCATAATATTCTGGAGCGAAAAATACTTAAGGAAGGGTGCTGTTCTTCGAAACATTGCCGTTGAATTCAGCAATTAATCCGTTCATGTACGGTTGGATGAATTTCAATTTTAGGCGAGCATTTTTGAAAATGTTAAACTTAAAAACAGAAAACATCTAATGTTCCCTTTTCACAAAACATGTACATTAATTTTCTAGTCCAAGGAATTGTGTAGTTCTGTAAACTGAGATGCACAATGATATGCTAAGTTCAATATTATGACATCTCTTCCTAATATCACAACTAGCATTAGAAGACTAATAACTGAGGTTGGTGTTATGAAAATGACGACTTGGCGTCACTGTCGGGTTCACCCTATTAAGCTTATTGGATATGATAAAATAAATTCAGCAGTTAAAACATTTCCCATCTATAATAAACAGATGTTAATGGGTAATGTTGTGTTTTTTATGTTAACTTTTATTTTTATGACAATTTCCCCAATATATGCATTTCATTTTTATACTTTCATTCAATTTTGATGAACACGTCAAAATATTTTGAAGAAGCTTTTACATGCTAGTTTTCAATTCCTTTTCAATGCCATACATGTACCTTGTTCAGATTCTTAAAGTTATTATCCGTGGTAATACTATTGTCAATAAGCATGCGTTATTGTTATAGATGCAATCGAAGGGCTAAGTTCATCACTCGACTCTGCTGTTGCTCAAAGATGTACTAAAACAGATCCCCCAAGGGCGGTAATATCACCTTTAAGAAGATAATTAACTGAATATTTTGCCATAATCAATAACAATCTGTGTTCTCTAACGTGTAGTTTTACCACTTGCTTTCTGTACAACAGGCTGATTGTTATGGGTCACATGTGAAATATTAGCATTTGCTTTTCGAGTTATTTACAGGAAATTAATTTCATCTCGAAATGATAAGATGGGAAACAGATGTCCAAGAAAACAGTGTTTTGTACCTGTCCAAGTGTCTGGTTGTCTCATCGATAAATGTTTTTTTAAATACTGGTGTATTTCCTATGGTGGTATGGTATGGATAAAATTATTGGGCTTTAAAGAAATGATTGACATAAGGTTTCATTTGGGATAGATTGAAAGATGTTGAATCCTTGACCTTTGAACATGGCCACTTTAAAGTTAATTAAAATTGCGTTTATTAATTTGCTGACAATAATTATATTGAATATTTGCCAAACATCTCTGTTGTAAGAAAAACAAACCCGTGTTATCCGATTTTAGCCTTTATCAAAATAAAATGAAAGTAAAATATAAACTTATGCCGCTAAAAGTGAATACTTATTCCTAGTTGTGAAGTGCATATTTGTCGTCGTTTTAGCAGCAAACGCATTTCAGTAGCTTTGCACGCCTCGCTGGTTTATTTGCCTGAGAGCACGCTTGGGCGTCACTTTTATCGTGAAAACTAGAGAAAATGATATGGCAATGTTTCACTAGTTTACCATTGTTAAAATCAGCTTTTTATCTTAAAATGAATTTAATAAAATCGCCACATTTACGCAATGTGACTGAGCTACGACAAAACAAATTTGTGAAGCATAATGACCTACAAACAAAGACAATAAGTGAAGTTACTGGAAATGATCGTGAATTTTAAAGTTCCTGACAAGATGTCATGCGTGTCAGCTTCTTCCTTTTAAATCTCAAAATATAAATAATATAGATAAGATGCCACGCATTGGGTTTGAAGCTCAGGCCAGTCAAACCATACTCAAATCCACACTTTAAAACCACCTCAGTCCTCAAATGTATACTGTAATCAGAATTAAGATAAAAAAACACAGTAAAATATTCGTAGACACGGTTTTGAGGTTTTGTAAAAAAGGGATAAAGTTCAAAAGCGAAGAAAGGAGGTAATACACAGTGTAAGTGAATATTGTTTATAGGCCGTTGAAGTATTTTCCTTACATTCTGACCAACTTGATGCCCTTTTCACGTCGTTTACTTCGTTATAACCTAGGAGTTATATTAGTTCTTTTGTGTCGCCAACATAAAAAAAGTAAATAACCTTAAAACACGGGCGAAAATATATAAAATATACGATGGAAAAAAATATAAAATATTCAAACGTTTATAACTACAAATGTACTCCAAACTGCGAGATATCATTAACGCAGGTTTTCCTGTGCGGTAATATCACCTTCGACAAAATATTTTTAAAACTGTATATCCAGGAACACTATGTGCCCTCTGGCGTGTAGTCTTGACTGAACAACTTGTTTTCTGCACGACAGATTGATTGTCGTAGATCACATGTGAAGTACCAGTTGGATTTTTAGTTAATTTTCCTTTTCTTCAGAACATAAATAAAAAAATGATAACAATGTTCTTAATGCTCTGCTACTGGCTGAATATATATTCCTGTATGTAACTAACATTATGAGTACTCTATATGGCAAGACTGTCAGGTGTTATGTGAACCTTGAATAATATTGACCATATTTGTTGTATATAGTTTTCATAGTAAGTTACATATTTGTTTCAACATATTGAAGTCGTAAGTGCAGTATTCCTTCGGAATAGTGCATCGTTTTCATCATGAGTCTACAAGCGCTCTAGGAACAATATTTTCTATAAAAAAGAATACAAAAAAGCACCCACATAAATTCAAATTCTATAATAAATTCAAAGTTAAAAGTAAATAAGGGAAAACGAAGGCGAATACAGCGTGTAGCTATTTCATATTCTATTAAACGGATTATCAGGCTGTTGCTGACGTCACTTCTGAATCGGCTTTGCTTTATCAAAGCCTTAGATGAAATATCCAGCAACGTGGTAACCGCATGTATTGGAAGCAATCAGGTATTAGGCCCCACAAACTTCTACATAATCAGTGGCCTAATGTGTCGCTCATCTCATTTAAAAGTAGCAGTGTCAATTGAACATTCAGCATTGTTTTCGCCGACAAAGTAAGACGACATCAACACAGAACGCTGAACGCACACAAAGCGCTTGCAGATTTAAAGACGGGAATATGTCCAGCACTACCGTGATGTTAAATGAAACTTTGGTGGCCGACGCCATTCCACTGAACGGATCAAATGAGACCGCTCTACCCTGTCAACGCATGAGCTGCATCGTCTTTATCACCGTAGAAGCCTTGATATCGCTGGTATCGGTAACGTCTAATTGTTTGGTCATTTTTGCGTTTTGGAAATTTGAGTGGCTTCGCTCGAACACTAACATAGCCATTGTAAGCTTAGCACTAGTTCACATTTTGACCGGTCTGATCAGCATGCCTTACAATATAGTCCTAGGGTATCTCGTCGACATCTTTCCAGCATTGCACCATTTGGCCCTCAACAAGTACTTCTGCCTTGGAAAAATAGCAGCAATGGGTATATGCCTTGGAATTTCGATGCTCCTACAGACTCTGATTTCTTTTGAAAGATACATGAAGATATGCTGGTATATTCACTATCCCAAACTTTTTCCAAAAAAGAGATTTTATTTCATCATCGCAATGTGCAACGTGTATATGGTCTTTTTGAATTCTATACCTATCATGGGCTGGAATAACTGGACTCCAGGCGTGGAATGCAGGGCGGATACGACAATGGCAGGTTTCATGCGCTACATTGGAACACCACACATCCCTATTTGTCTGTTGGTTGCCTTAGGTTTCTATATCGCAATATTTAGAAAAGTCAAGAAGCAAAAACAACAAGTGGGGCAGTATAGCAATGCTTTATCGCAAAAGGAGCAAACTGTTACACAGACAAGCCAAACAGCCAGTGGTAGCGTGGTGCCACAGTTTCCATCAGTTTCTGACCCACCAGCCTCCCCCTCCCCGAGTAGTCGTCCTCGAGGACAGGCAGGATTAAATACAGTTTCGAGTGTCATCAAGGGACCCAGTGAGGGAGGCGAAAGCGGGGTGCCCGGTCCCTCTGGTTTGGGGTCATTGACAGCTTCTACCTCTAGGGGCGATCCTTCCACCTCTCATATCTCTGACAAGTCTAAACGAGTGCCAATCAAATTACCGACCAGCGACACAGAGGCCAAGCTTGCAAAAATGACTGCAGTTATTCTCGGAAGCTTCTTTGCTCTGCATTGTCCATACCCGATAATAGTCTGGAGTGAGAAATACTTTGAGAAGGGCAGTTTGACATTTGCTGTTCTTCGAAACATTGCCATTGAATTAGCATCCTTAAGTTCAGCAATTAATCCGTTCATATACGGTTGGATGAATTCCAATTTTAGGCGAGCATTTTTCAAAATGTTTAACTTAAAAAAAGAAAACGTCTAATGTTCCTTTTTCACCAAACTTGTATATAAGTTTCTTGTCCTAATAAGGTATTGTGTACATGTCTAAAGTAAAATGGATATACTAAGTTTAATATCTTGACATCCCTTCCTAATGTCACAACTAACATCAGAAGACTGGACAATGAGGTTGATATTGATATTATCAATGAAAGCATGATGTTGACTTCTTATGAAAATGACTCCTTTTCGTCACTGTCGGGTTCACACTATGAAGCTGGATATGATAAAATGTCCATGCACATAAATTCAGCAGTTGAAACATTTCATGTCTGTAATAAATTGATGTTAATCGGTAACTTAATGCTGTGTTCTTTATGTTAACTATTATTTTTGTGACAAATTTGGTTTAATTCCCCCAATATATATATATCATTCTTATATTTTCATTCAATTTCGATTAACAAGTTAATTTGAAAAAGCTTTTACATTTTGGTTTTCAATTCCGTTTCAAAGCCATAACTTATTCAGATTCTTAAATTTATTATCCGTGATAATGCTATTGTTAATATGCATGTGTCATTGTCATAAATACAATCAAAGGGTTTAGTTCATTCCTCGATTCTGCTGTTCCCCAAGGGTGGTAATATCACCTACAAGAAGATAATTAACTGAATATTTTGCCATAATCAATAATAATCTGTGTTCTCTAACGTGTAGTTTTACCACTTGTATTCTGTACAGAAGATTGATTGTTATAGATCACCAGTGAAGTACCAGCATGTGTTTTTCAGGTTATTTGCAGGGAATTAATTTCATCAAGAAATGATAAGATGGAAAATCAGGTGTCCAAGAAAACAGTGCCTTGCAGTTGTCATAATGATCGATAAATGGTTTTATTAAACACCGATTTATTTTGTTGTGTTTTGTTTTGTTTTGCGTCATTGCTAATACTAGGTAACGTATGTTCCCCAGAACAATTGTAAAAAAAATTCATTTTTTTTTTCAATTACTTAGTGCAAAAGAATTTTTTTTTTTGTTGCTGACTGAAAAATATATTGTGATTCCATGATGGTTTGACATTTCTGATATAAAAGTTAAATCACTGTCAGGGTGAATTTTCCCCGTTTTTTTTTTTTTAATATTTTTAATGTTTAAAAATATTCAGTGACAAGCAAACTTAAGTCGCTCAAAAACAATTAACTGTTCTATACAGAAGACTATTATAATGTTTTACAACGTTATACTTGTAGGACATAAATCAAAGAAAAAACAGTGATGAACGAATTTTTAAAGTGAGTAAAACGTTTCACAGCTGGACGTTTTGCATTTGGACAGTAACGTATGTTCCTTTTTGGGGATAGATGATGGACCATTTTTTATTATTCATGGAGAGTGAACCTTTGATACAAACTTCTTCATGTGGGACACTAAAATAATCTAACGTCTTTCCAAAGGCGTGCCGCATGAATACCTAATCTCCCGTGTACAAGAGGCTCCGGACAAAACATGAACGAACACAAACGAAGCCAATAGACCAACTAGAACACACAGACATTACAAACTGAATATGCAGCGTTGCTTTCAATCACAGATTTAGGTGAAATCAACACAAACCGCTGAACGTACTCAAAACACCTGTAGATTTGAAGACAAGGATTTACTCAACACCAACGTGACGTTAAATGAAACTGTGGCGGGTGATGTCGTTTTACTGAAAAGACCAAATTTGGCCGTTGAATTTTAAATCCAGCAATTAAAACAACTGGCTTATTCCTTATCAATCTTTACACTCCAACAAAATTAATATGCCTCAAATTCTTCAATTTTTTCAACTTTTTCAACTCAAGGAAAGCTAGCTGTGTTTCGTTTTTCGTATTAAAAATCTCTTGCTTACTGTCCAAGCTCCTCTAAAAATATTTTCAAGGTATTAACAGCCAATATAACAATATAAAAAGAGAAGGGAGTCAATTGAAAAAGTCCAGAATTGCTATTAATAAATAAATAAAAACGATTTATGTTTGTTTTATCTTAATGTGAAATATGTGACACATTGGGTAATCAGTGATATACTAGTCATAAAAATTCTACATTTACGAGTGTGATATGTATATATACACTATAATTATCATTATGTAACAGTTTTTTTAAAATTTGTTCTCTTTTATATTCATTACAAACATTCAATGATTTCATATATACATAAGGACATGTCAGTGTGAAATATCTCTGCAATTTTGATAATCGCATCAAATTATTTATTTTGAAGTAGCTTTTACATGCTGCTCTTAATTTCCATTTCAAGACCAAACCTTAATGAGGAACCTCAATTTATCTTCCGTTGTAATGCTGAGTTTATGAAGCTATTGTCATCATGTCTGTGTCATCGTTAACTAGATGTCGAGAGTTTTGTTCAGTGCTCGACTCTGCTTGACATCCTATTTAAACAGATTCCCTGTCGACGAGATAATTAACTGAATGGTTTGACGTAAAGAGGAGAAATCTGTGCTCCCTGGCGTCTAGTTGTACATGAAGCACTTGTTCTCAGCAAGGCTGATTGAATGTCATAGAATACCTGTGATGTACCAGCATGTGCTTTTCGGGTAATTTGCAGGGAATAAATTGCATCAGGAAATGATGGTTTGGGGACATTGGCAGCAGCTGCATCTAGGGGTGATCTTTCTACGCCTCATATCCGCTCTGGCAAGTCTAAAAGGGGAGACAATCAGATATTTTAAGTTCAGTATTTAATCCGTTCATATACGGTTTGGGTGTGCATTTTTTTAATGTTAAACTTGAAAAAAGAAAACATTCCTAATATTCCTTTTTCATTAAACTTGGAAATTAGCCTTTTGTCCAAAGATTTATAGCTGTAAAGTGAAATACTTAATGTACTAAGTTAAATATTATGACATAACTTCCTGATATCTCAACTAGCATGAGATGACTGGCACATGAGGTTGATTTTGATAGCATCAACGAAAAAATGATGATGATTCTTATGAAAAGGACATTTAACGTCACTGGCAGGTTCACCCTATGAAGAGAGGTCCATGCCAATAAATTCAACAGTTTAAACAGTTTCGTTCTTTTTGTGAAATGATAGAACGCGGTATGTACACGGATGTTATATGTATGTGCGAAGGAAATCAAATTGTTGTCTTTAAGCTAGGATAAACAGCTATTAAGTTCATTATCTGTAAGACCAGGAAAATCTCTTTACATTTTAATTATTCGCTGGAAACTTCCATTGACGACGTAACGACCCGGTCATATGAATATTAAATGGAAATAAGTAAACAAACTATATCCAGTTCCCCGGGTATAGAATTGATAAAGAATAAATATTACTTATATAAACGCTAATAAATAAAATGGAATATAAAAAAGCCTCACCATTAACGCGTGCACCCCAACACTTCAGGTTATCACGAATTTAAGGTTTCACAAAAAGCTAAGATTAAAAAAAAGAAAGACGAAGGCAAATACAGCATGTTACTTCTGTGTACATGTGGTAAAAAATTGTTCTTTTTATCTGTCAAACGAAATATAGGTAGATGGTTTTGCATTTACGAAGTCACGTCTTAATGATCTTGTGGTTATTTCTGTCACAAAGGAAAAATCCAGCAAACGTTATTACCACAGGAAAATTACATATAAGTGCAAATGTAATATTCATCATTGCTTTCAAACAGAGAGTAAGGAGAACTTAGGAAGAAGCGTTGAACACACTCAGTGAGCAGATTTGAAGACCAACAATGAGGAATTCTACAGTGATGTTAAATGAAACTTTGGTGGCCGATGTCATGCCACTGAACGGATCAAATGAGACCGTTCTCCCTTGTCAACGCATGAACTGTGTCGTCTTTATCACCATAGAAGCCCTGATATCGCTGGCATCGGTAACGTCTAATTGTTTTGTCATTTTTGCATTTTTGAAATTTGAGTGGCTTCGGTCAAACACTAACATAGCCATTGTAAGCTTAGCACTGGTTGACGTTTTGACCGGTCTGATCAGCATGCCTTACAATATAGTCCTAGTGTATCTCACAGACATCTTTCCAGCATTGCAACATTTGGCCCTCAACAAGTACTTCTGCCTTGGAAAAATAGCAACAATGAGTACATGCCTTGGGCTTTCAATGCTCATACAGACTCTGGTTTCTTTTGAAAGATACATGAAGATATGCCAGTATATTCACTATCACAGAGTTTTACCAAAAAAGAGATTTTATTTCATCACTGGCATGTGCTGCTTGTATATCCTCTCTTTCAATTCTATACCCTTCATGGGCTGGAATAACTGGACTCCAGGCGTGGAATGCAGGGCGGACACCTCTATGTCAGGCTTTCTACGCTTCATTGTGATACCACACATTCCTATTTGTCTGTTGGTTGCTTTAGGATTTTACATCGCAATATTTAGAAAAGTCAAGAAGAAAAACCAACAAGTTGGGCAGTATGGCAATGCCTTTCAGCATGCTTTATCGCAAAGGCTTCTAACTGTTAAACCAAAATACCAATCAGCTAGGAACAGAGTGTCGCCGATGTTTCCGTCAGTTTCTGACCCACCAGCTTCTCCGAACGCGACTAGCCGTTCCGGAGGAATAAATACGGTTTCAAGTGTCGTCCAGGAACCCAGTGTGGGAGGCGAAAGCGGGGTGCCTGGTCCCAGTGGTTTGGGGTCATTGTCAGCAGCTGCGTCTGAGGGCGATCCTTCCACGTCTCATATCCGCTCTAACAAGTCAAAAAGGATGAAAATCAAATTACCGACCAGCGACACAGAGGCAAAGCTTGCAAAAATGACTGCAGTTATTCTCGGTAGCTTCTTTGCTCTGTATTGTCCTTACCCGATAATATTCTGGAGCGAAAAGTACTTTGAGAAGGGAAGTTTGACATTTGCTGTTCTTCGAAACATTGCCATTGAATTAGCATCCTTAAGTTCAGCAATTAATCCATTCATATACGGTTTGATGAATTCCAATTTTAGGCGAGCATTTTTCAAAATGTTAAATTTAAAAATTGAAAACACCTAATGTTTCTATCTCTCCAAACATATGTATAAATTATCTTGCCTAAGGTATAAGGTATTGTGTACAGTTGTAAAGTGAAATACACAATGGTATACTCAGTTCAATATTATGACATCTCTTCTTTTTAAAAAATAAGATATTAAAATATCATCAGAAGAATAGATAAGCAGATTGATATTGATATTATCAATGGAAACATGATGCTGATTTCTTATGAAAATCACTACTAGGCGTCCCTAAGAAGCTGGATATGACAGGAAGTTCACGCTAATAAATTCAACATTCCCGTTCTTTTTGTGATATGATAGAATGCAGTATGTACACAGATAATATGTATGTGCCAGGGAAATCACATTGTTGCCTTTAAACCATAATAAACAGCTGTTACCAGCTTTAAGACCAGAAAAATGTCTTTACATTTCTACAGATTTGGTGGCAATTTCCATTGACGACGTAATATCCCTGTAACATGAATGTTAAATGGGAATAATTAAATGAGCTATATCCGATTCAGTGTACTCTTCCCTGATAATATTTATATATAAAGCGAAAAACGACCCATTTTCCGCGGAAAGCGTGCTCACAAGAACGGCGCCATGTTGAAATTTTGATGGCCAGGTCCCATTGTTGTTACCCAGTACAGTGGACGTGCACATTGGTAACCATTTACAGGTACCAATGTCATGTTATTTATATGATCTGTAATAAACTGATGTCAATGTGTAACTTAATGTTGTGGTTTTTATGTTACATGTAACTATAATTTTTGGACAAATTTTGTACAATTTTCCCAAAATATGTATTTCATTTTTATAGTCTAATTCAAATTTGATGAACACGTCAAAATAATTTGAAGAAGCTTTACAATGCTACTTTTCATTTCCTTTTCAATGCCATAACTTGTTCAGATACTTAAATTTAGCATCATATTGTCAATATGCATGCGTCATTGTCATATATGCGGTTGAATAGCTGAGTTCATCGTTTGGCTCAGCTGTTGCCCGACATTCTACGAAAACAGGTATCCCTAGTGGGGTAATATCACCTTTTAGAATATAATTAACTTCATATTTTGCCATAAACAAGTACAAGCTGTGCTCTCTAATGTGTAGTTTTACCACTTGTTTTCAACACGACAGATTGATTTTCATAGATCACATGTGAAGTACCGTATAGCTAAAAAAAACACGACTATTGGTACGCGTATGATCGATAACTGATTTAATTCTCGTAAGATTACCATCCGCCCCCTTCCTTATGAATAGGTATTACTTTATTAATACAATGCAACCGTCGTGTAGCCGCATGTTAGAAGACAATGTTTGATTACGCACAGCAGTAGGAGGCCGCTACCCCTTCCCAGCAAGGAGTCAACACAGCAGCGCGTAACCCGGGGTTAATTAGGGGTTATTAGCTGTCCACTTATGATCGGTATTGTTCGTCTTGATTGCAGCACACTTCCTACTCACTATTGGTTCGACCGCCTCTTCTTTAAATGCTCTCTCAAACCTTTCCTCAGTCAGCCGAGAATGGAAACACGTTTATCTGCCGATAAACTACGTCGTTGATGTATTATTCGGCATCATTCTACAGTGGGTCATAAGGCTCTATCTATCATTTTTTTCGTCTCGCATTTTACCAGATTAAGCTGACGCTCGAAAACTAAATTTAATGAATAATTTTCTCACGTGCACCGTATCCAGCTAATTTTACGACAATAACTACCACGGCACCTCCGCCATTTGCAATTGTAGACGAACCACGTGTTTCCAACTGATAGGCCAATACAACTATACCAGACCCATTGTACGAGAAAAGACCGTTTATATTTAATGAATTAAAAAACATTTGAGGATTGCGATTTTCTATTGATATACTATCGATGGTATCCCTGTATTAAATCATCCACTGCTACCCCCTCTTTTGTAGTGTAGCATGACTCGTATCACAAGATGGCCTTAGAAATGAAGTAAGACAGGCCTACACTCTGATAGTTTTTAGTCTATTATTAACCCTAATGTCGTTGCTTGTCATTCATTCTAGAACTCTCTGAGCCATCGCAAAATTATTTGCCAGGACATTTAAAGGCTACTTCTTAACGGATTTTTTTTTATTTGCACTGAGTCCAAAATGTTCGAGGACGTCTCTGTCGTTATCGCCGTTTCTCGGACGCAGTCCCAGACACAGGATCGGAAAGTTTCTAAATAAAAGAACTTATAAATGCTGCCACTAGCCATCCTTATTGTTCCTAAGTAAAGAGAGGCGATAATGATCTTTTCTTTCTTCGAGCTTAGTCTGTCGACTAAAATGAACAAGGTTAGGCCTACAATGCAACCACCTATTATTACGACCATTAATGAGGTTCTTTGCTACACTCCCTTTCTTCATGATCGCGAAACCAGTGGGGTGCTGTGCTTTAAATATATAAAAAAAGGGGTCTCGCGAGGTGAAGCTATAATAATGAAATAAAAAAATCCAATGAATAGGCCTATCTAATAAACCATGAAGCACGTAGTCTAGGCCTCTTCTTTGATCGACATCACATTTTTACATTCTTTGTTTTAATAAGAGGACGAACGTGGTCTAATTTGTCTTTTGGTGGTGTGTGATTTTGCTCGAAGTAGCGGAGTCAAGTAAATCGGTGATTTACCGTTGGTAAGAGTAGCGATCATCGCTCCTGCGTCCTCATAGATTACTTTCTAATCACCCGTAATTAACGCAGTCAGGAATAAGCGCTCAAATAGGGGTTTTTGTATCAGGGAAAATTTAAGTATTAATCTTATGTTGTTATGTATCTGTATTATGTAATCATGTAACTCATTTTCCCAAGGCAACCACCAATTATGACGACCATTAATGAAGTTCTCTGCTACACTCTCTCCTCATGATCACTTGCTCGATCGTGAAACCCTGGAGGTGTTGTATATATATTTGGGGTAGTTTACTATAGCATGCTACACTCTCCTCATGATCAGCTGCTCGATCGTGAAATCTGGAGTGAAACCCATGGTTTATCTAACAATGGTTTAAATAAATAAAAAGGGTGTCACGGAGGTGAAGCTGCTTAACTCATAAGAATAACGAACGAAAAAATACGATGAACATTTAATAAACCACGAAGCACGTATGTTTTGACCGTTATCGCCTTTTTTACATAAGATGTCTCAACAAGAAGGCAGATGTAGTCCAATTTGTCTTTTGTTGGTGATTCTGCTTCAGGTGGCTGAGATTAGTTGATCGGTGATGCACCGTTGGTAAGAGTAGCAATCATCACTCCTGCGTTCTAACGGATTACTTTCCAACCCCCCATAATTAACGCAGCCAGGAATAGGCGCTGAAATAGGGGGTATTAAATCAGGAATTAATTTTTGTAATTATGTATCCGTAAAATAAGAATCGTAACATTATCACGTATTTTTCCTGATGGAAAATATCATAATTTATGCACACTGATCGAATTATAAAGAAAATCTCCAGACGTAAACAACGGTCAGTCAAGTATCACTCATCCCAGGCTGCAGGGCAGATATAGAGAATTGAATGAAGCGCCAGTGATCTGGCAACCCTACAAATTTGTCATAATGATTCATGGGCAAACAATAGAAGCATGATATTAACACCTTTTACAGTGTGAATGACGACACCTTATGAGGCTTTTGTTTCTTCCCCTGGGTTGGTATTACAAAGTATGTTGACGTAAGTGTGTTGACTTTTGCATGTTCAAAGGAACAATGGAAATGTCATTTCAAAACAAAGAGCCACATTTCCCTACTTAGGTGGCCAAAATATTGTCAATGAAACGCAAAAAAGACAAAATCACCAGCTGTTACTGACTGAGTCTAACTCAAATGCAAAAAGGTACGCACAGCGACAAAGCGCTATTGTAAACAATGACCCGACGATGAGATCAATAAGATGTATAAAATGACTATTTGTACTATAAAACTGTACCCCTGCCCCTATTTGTATATTATTACACACACAAGGCCACCCTATACCAGAGTTACAGATTGATTTTTCATTACACAGTCTCTTGCACTGAAGAAAAATACTCATAATTTATTTGCGGCCCTAGTAGAGGGTCTTCTCTCGCTTTCTCTCAAATCAAAATAAACTAGCAAACATGAAAATTGGCAAAATGTATTAGAATGTAAAGTGTTGCGAACCCTTTAAACAAGGTGAATGGTAATATGCACGTTTAGACAAATTTTAATTTTAATTTCAATTAAATTTAATTTTAATTAAAATTGATATTACCAAAATTAGTAAATGTCGTTTGCGTCATGTATCAATATTTTTGCGCATAGTAGTACCTACGTTATAAACATTCAGCAAAGATATTTGGAAGGCCGCTCTTTTGTTGTTTATATCAAAGGAAAACTATATGATACCCATCGTATCAATCATTATACCATGATAAGAGATTAGCATACTAATTTATGTCCCCAGTAATAATAACTTTAACAATAACAACAAACCTTCCTATGTGCTTTCCGTTGCAAAAACAATTAGCCACGACTGTTTTATATATTAATAGATATTTATAATAATGACAATTTCAAAATCTTCAAGAGTACCGACAGGGACACGAACTCCCGTCAGGTAGGTTGCAGATGACTCAACGACGTTAACCGTTGTTCCACCAATTCTATTCTTCACGCACTTAGATATCGACAGCTCTGTATTGCCGCGCATGCCGAAGCTTTGCGGAAATTGCCGAAGGCTAGGAAAATTCTTCAAAATATACTTTTATTACATTTAATCAAATCCACTCCCACTGCCCTGAGGTATGGCTAAAGGCTTTCAGTTGTCATCAGACTTTGTAATTTGGGAGAAAAAAGTGAAACAGTAACTTCTGGTGATGAATAATAGGTAATAGTGCTGCAAGGTGTTGTTTTTTATCCCTGATGTACGAGTAGCTTTTTCTAAAGTTTCTATAATTCTCTTTACGTATGAAAATATGCAGGTTTTCTGATATAATAAGACTTTGATAAAATCAAAACCAATAATACTTTTAAAGTCGAGAGTCGGGATAAATATCGGCAAGGTGGAGATATGTCCCGCCGGCGCTACCGCAACAGCAAGACTGAAGGACGGAAGTTACAAAGCAAAACATGTTTAGTCAAGTTAAAGACTTAATTACCGGTTTAACTTCGGCGGCAGTGCCTACTGCTGTGAGCAACCTGCGCTGTCCATCGTAATCCCCCTATCATTAACACTGTCGGGGACGTGCGCATTAGCGCGTCTGATGTAGACAGCGTGTGCTATTAAAGTGACCGGGGACTTATTAGCTATAGTGTACCAGCATGTGATTGTTGGATTATTTTCAGGGAATTAATTTCATCATGAAATGATAACATGGGTAACAGGTGTCCAATTAAGCAGTGTAAAACTGTCTTACAGTTGTCATGCATCACGCTTCACATTTAGCGGAAAAATGGACTTATTAAATCCATCTAAACAATGGCTGAGCATGAAGATGTTGTCAAGTAAAAATATTGCACGCTATTTTGTTGTAAATTTTGTCTGTCAGAAGATGATTTAAATTCGTTTACACTAATATGAAGATTTGCAATATTCAAAATGAAACATGAAGGTTTTGGTCCATGTTTCTTTAAAAGTCATTGAAGTGGATCGATATTCAAACAGTGGCTATTCCTACCTCCCTTACCAAATCCATAAATAATGACAATAATAATTCATAATAACGTTCATTTACAACTAACTGTAGTATAAGAACAGGTAGATGCCTGGTCTTTCCAAAAGGGTTATCTCCCCCCCCCCCCCCCACCCCCGCATACTTCAAGATACCCTGAGAGCATTCACTTTCATTAATGTTCGCGACCGTGTTTGAACTCACTTGTTTAAATACCGATATTGAAAAAATATTATATTTCTCCAAGAATCTGACAGGTTAAGTTACCTGTTATAACCTGGCTTGGGAAGTTTATTGTTAAGGAACTCTTGGCCAACTACCATGCATTTTAAACATCATCACAAATTAGTAAGCTTGTCAATTGATGACAGTTAATTTGAAAAACTGTCAGTTTTTGATATGATCTAAACGACTTGAGGCGACTATAAGTAAGAAAGTCATGGAAGACCGTCACAGACAAAGAAAGAAGATTGTCAACGAATGCCAGATCCTTTACTGCTTTTTTGGTGAATCCCACCTCAAAGCACTGGGGCATAATGAAAAATGCCCAACCCTGTTCAACACAACTTTCCTAAACTTCTCTGTCTGTATTCAGCTTGCAGCTCAGCTGAGTCTCAAAGACCTTTATCGTCTTTGTGCCAAGTGACCCAGATCTGTTGCTTCATTTTTGCATATTGAGGTGAGGTTAACTAAAACGCTTTTTTCTACTAATAGATTGTTTTTATACTTTTTAAAAGGTGGGGATAGATTAAAACGTATCTCTAGTGAATAGATTGAGAAATTGATTTTTACGTGGCCAGATATCCTTTAAAAACATAGACTATCATTATCTCGAGAAATATTTTTTCTTCTCATGTTTTATTTATTTTTTATTAAATTATAATTATTTATTTCATTATGAATATCTGTTTCATAATGAAAATAATATGCAATAACAAGAGAGAATAATATATTAACGACGATTTATTATTGTTATATACATTATATTAAGGAATTGGGTTCTATGTTCAATTTTGGTCCGATTTACACAACCAACAGTGGCAAAATTCAATGTTAAAATTTATTGTGCATGAATAGTATTGTTTTCGTGTAATTGCAATGCAGCTAGCCATCTTAATATAGATAGATTTGAGGAAATATTTCCAAGGCAAAAATATAAAAGAAAAGCATTGCTTGGGGTTTCCTTATTTTTAGGTATCTGCATTTGCAATAAACGATTATGACTGGGAAATAATCCTACAGTTAACACAAACATGCTGTAGAAATACGCATGATATGCATTGAGTTTATGCAAGAGCTAGAAGATCAATTTTGCCCTGTGAAGAAATTAATTTTAATTCAAATAAAATAGCCAAGAGCCGTGGAAGCCTTTATTGCGTATTAGATGACAATACTTAGCTTGTGCATGAAGTATATAATACATACAATGTGCTTATTAATGGTAATTTGGAGAAGGTCTCTTTTTTTATCCCTATATATTTGTTGCTTGCTTGCGCCGGCCTAACATGTTTATTGTATTTTAATTTTAATTTTAACATTTAAAAAAAGATCTCAAATAGACCTAAAAACTTGCTATTATAGATCAAGAAACCTTCTGATAAGACTAGTGTCATTTTTTTCAGTACATATGATTTGCATTAAGTGAGGCTACATGTAATAATAAGCTTATTTACGATATCAATATTTTAAAAAGGCCATGTTACTTTATTTGTTACTATTATTATTTATTAGTTCTTTCACCAGCTACTACTCGCATGTTTTGATTATACTACTAGTATTTTATGTAAATTGTTACGGGATTTTTTAAAATGTATTTTTGGTTTGGTTGTAACTTTTACTTTTTAAATATACAAGTCGATGGGTTTTCTGCTAAGTTTCATTCCTCTTTCTTAATTTATTAATTTTCTGTAAATATAATATGCATAAAATTTACAACAGTTCTTTTTGAAATAACTAGAAACAGGGAGAATTGTTGACTAAGCTCAAAGAAATGATACTTTATTTAATTGTTGACAAAGCAACACAGCAAATGAAATGAAAACATTCGAAATATAGCCATTGGATTAGCACCGTTAAGTTAAGCAATTAATCCGTTAATATACGGTTGGATGAATTCCAACTTTAGGCGAGCATTTTTCAAAATGTTAAACTTAAGAGCTCGTCCACGAGAGAACCAGCCCAGGGTGGCAAGGTGGGGGTCAGCCGATTTCAACCAAATTTGTTGTATGGAGGCATATTAGGAAGTTATTCATGAGTTAGGAAGGAATCCCAAAAATATCCTTTCTTCAGAGAATTATAGCCTATTATAAGTCATGGCTTATGTAGCCTCTTTGAGACTCCATTTTTACCTTGGAAAAATAATGATATATTTTGTGTAAATTAAACAAAAATGGAGAAAACTAAAAAATATTAGACCTTACAAACATTAAAAACAATCATTTGGCTTGCCACAGATATATGTAGAATTCAGATAAGACCCTGCTTGGGCGAGCCACACCCATTTATAACACCCCTCCCCCCAAAGTCCAATTTTGATACTACCATCTTTAATTGCATATATCTCCATCTTCACAGGGTTTACAGCTATAAAACTGCATGAATATTTTAGGCAGATATGGATCACTCCAAATCAAGTTTCAAAAGTTACTGCTGTATTAAAACAGGTACTGAAAAATACCCCCAAAGTTGGCCATTTTTAAGGCAAAAAATCATGGTGGATTCATTCCAAGTCTATGTAGACAATGGGTTTGATTAATATATTAAACCATTTTGCTCTACAATAATGTTACTAAATCAATAGGGCTGGTGAGCATGGAAAGTGGATGTGTACTAATGAATATCAGGTCAGTGGGTCATAGGTCAAGGTCACTGGGCTGCATATTTGTAAATTGCCATATATGGACTTTTTAATTTGTATGGACAAAAAGTTTAGAGGAAATAAATCTTAGATTCTGTTACTTTGGATAGGCACTGGCAATTAACTTGAGAGTTTACATGATAATTTTAATATATATATATTTTTAATATCATCAATTTGGTGAATACAAATTAAAATCTTAGTTTAGTAGCGATTTCTTTTTGGTGCAATATTTATCATATAGAGATCAGGATATGCCATAGTATTTATGAGAGCAAAGCCAGAACAAATCTTTTTTAATTATCAAAAGGTTTTTTTAATCATCCACACCACTTTTTGGTGACTATTTATGAGCATACAGTAACTAAAAAATTATTCAATTTAGTTTATTGTTGTCTCAGATGAATAATTACAAATAATAAAAAAAATCACAAAATTGTAATACAGCAATACATGCAAAGCAGTGCAACATTAGTTGTGATCATTACAAACTATATCATAATGTAGCAACACAAGATAATTTTCTATTCAAAAAGCAAAACTAACACAACTGCAAAATATATCCTGGTGTTATGAAACATCTTTGCAGTTTTATATCAAACATTACAGCTCATAACATCAAAGTTTTTAATACATTTTTCTTCCTGAATAGTCTGTAACCCTCCTTACTGACATTTCAAACTCATCTTCATGCTCACAAATGCTAGGTTCTGCTGGCCTGTTTCTTGTGCCCTTCTAAACTCATTCAGTAAAACTCCTTTACTTTATTTGAATATAGTTTCAAAGGATTAGATGACTTTAAAGCTCATCCATTGTGTAACTCAGTGAGATATTCAAGAGGGTGGAGTTCTCTCACAGCTGATGTGCTTTAAGTTTTTCTTTAGTCAGATTGTTGGCCCACTAGACTTTAATTTGATCAAAAGCTGTTTTTTTGGCACATTTCATAACTGTGGTCTAAAAAAAGGACCTTACAATTACTCTTCAGTCTTGGTAGCAAAAGATTTCAGAGAAGACTTCTCTGGACAAGAAAAATTTCCTTGTTTGTGATCTTGCTTGGTATGGTTCCAGTTGGCACATTTGCCTCAGAAAAATCCAAATTAACTTTAACATCAGTATCACTCATGTTAAAACTGCTCAAGGAAGGGAGACACCTTTTCTCATGTTGTAGGAATCAAGAAAGTTAAACTGTTGTAATTGGACACTCCAGTCCACGTAGGTTTGGAAGATGTCTGTCTAGCTGGATGTAGAAAATAAATCCAACTGCAGAAACTAGGGCCTCATGCATCTCCTCGGCATTCGTTATATTGTGGATTTCATTTACACATATGCCTTTCTACAACAGCCGTCATTTCCACACTAGTTTCAGTTTCTGCAAGGCTTTGGACTCTTGCTGACCATAAGATCACTGTGTGTCAAATGACACTTCTCAAATATGCCTGAAATATAAATATAGCTTAATATAGACACATAAAAACACTTATCTGAAAGTTAATTGATACATTGATGAAAAATAAATTATTATCCCATTTGTCCATGTTTTATAAGTAAGGCATGGTTTCGAATATTAATTATGAGGAGCCTAGCAATTTTGCCAAGACCAGCCATAGCTTCAATCTAATTCCAATTGTTACCCTTAAATTTATTTTACCCAAATACATTAAACCTACATAAATACCCACACAAAGATGGCTTAAAAGAAAATTATCACAGGTCCTTAGGCTGCAATTTCATTATTTGAAAGGGGGCATTTTTCTTTTTTAAAACGGACCGTTTACCATTAAAAAATTACACCTTGATCATTTTTCTGAGTGAACTTTTTTTTCTGGCTTTTAGTCTGTATTAAAATACAAACACACCGGTTTCTTACCTGAACCAAGTGGCACCAGTAGATTCAAATGGCTTTTTGTCTACACTGACATCTGCAAGTTAATCCCATGACATATTTCGTTATAGGCTCGTTTTTCCCTGTGTGGATGGTTTCCAGCACAAACCAAGCCCATATCCCAGTGCTGGTCACATGGTGTAACCCATTCATTCTCCCAAAGATAATTGGAAATGTCCATTTGCGACCATCGGAGACAAAATAATCCACACCTGACAAGAATCAGTTTGTTTTCGTAACTCACGCTGTTTTGCTCCACGTAAACGCGACGAAGATGACTGTTGATATCTCTGTTGCAATTTTTCAATACACTTCATGCTTTTTTATATCTGTACACAGAGTATAAACCACATGATATACGACTTCGTTGAGGAAGATGTGCAAAGAAACAGTCTGCTATTTCCGCCATGTTGGATAATGACGTTGTGTTGTTCTGACGTTAGTACATTAGTTTCACATGATTTTAAAATGTGTTAGATGCTTGTTTTAACCAGAAAAAAATATAAATAGGTAAAATGAAAATAAAAAAGTTCAACTAACAGTGTTTTAAACCATTTGTTGACTTGAAAGAGATAGCTGAAGTTGAGTGCACCGATATACATGTCCGGATAGATTGACGAAAAATGAAGAAATTAGGTCATGTTCTATCTGTTACAACGGACAAGTTGTAGAACAGCAGTAAGTTTTGATTTCATGTATAAATAGATTAATGAGTTATCTGTTAGTCCTGAACAAGCTTTACCCCAAAGACCTGTGAAGATGAAGATATTGTCAAAAATAGAAGGGGGGTGTTAAAAGCATGTGGTTTGTAGGCCGGAGAAAAACGCTTGGTTTGTTACCATGGAAACAAAGAGAGTGAAAAAAGTGTATATCGTTTTAATCTCCTATCTTTAGGTTATAATATATCACCAAACTAAATCATTCAGTGACACCTGTATAAACTTTAAGGCCAATCAATATAACCCTGTTTTTCAGAAGAATTTTTGGTTGATAATACCCCCAAATTGTCACTGGCCATATCTCTGTAAGTAGGGATTTTTTTCAGGAAATATTGCAGCCTCAGATATTGTTCATATAAAGGTTCAAACACACCGAATATGATGTAAATCCGTTCACCCCCACCTTGCCGCATTTTCTACATTTGGGCTGGTTTTCTCGTGGACACACACTTAAAAATAGAAAACATCTAATCTTCCTTTTTCACCAAACTTGTATATTAATTTTCTGGCCTAATAAGGTATTGTGTACATGTGTAAAGTAAAATGGATATACTAAGTTAAATATCTTGACATCTCTTCCCAATGTTACAACTAGCATCAGAAGACTGGACAATGAGGTTGATATTGATATTATCAATGAAAACATGATGTTGACTTCTTATGAAAATGACTACTTTTGGTCACTGTCGGGTTAACACTATGATGCTGAATATGTGAAATGTCCATGCACATAAATTCAGCAGTTAAAACATTTCATGTATGTAATAAATTGATGATTATCGGTAACTTAATGCTGTGTTCTTTATGTTTACTATTATGACAAATTTGGTACAATTTCCCCAATATATGTATATCATTTTTATATTTTCATTCAATTTTGATTAACAAGTTAAAATAATTTGAAAAAGCTTTTACATTTTGGTTTTTGAATTCCTTTTCAGTGCCATAACTTATTCAGAATCTTAAATTTATTAAGAAAACACATTTATTATCCGTGGCAATGCTCTTGTCAATTTGCATGTGTCATTGTCATATATACAATCAAAGGGTTTAGTTCATTGCTCGATTCTGCAGTTGCTCAAAGATGTACATGTACTAAAACAGGTTCCCCAAGGGCGGTAATATCACCTACAAGAAGATAATAAAATGAATATTTTGCCATAATCAATAGCAATCTGTGTTTTCTAACGCGTAGTTTTACCACTTGTTTTCTGTACAGCAGATTGATTGTCATAGATCACATGTGAAGTACCAGCACTTGCTTTGCAGGTTATTTGCAGGGAATTAATTTCATCAAGAAATGATAAGATAGAAAATCAGGTGTCCCAGAAAACAGTGTCTTGCAGTTGTCACCACGTCCGGTTGTCGATAATGATCGATAAATGGTTTTATTAAGCACCGATTTATTTTGTTGTGTTTTGTTTTGTTTTATGGCTAAAACAACTATGGGTAAAATTTTTGGGCTTTAAGGAAATGATTGACATAAGGTGTCATTTTGCCTAGGTTGAACGATTTTGAATCCTTGACCCTAAACCATGGCCACTTAATGCATGTGTTAATCAATTTCGCTGACATTTATTATGTTGAATAATTGCATCTTTGTCATAGGAAAAACAAACCAGTGTTATCCGATTGGCTAGTCTTCATCACAATTGAATGAAAATATTATAATGCAGATAAAAGTGAATATAGTCATTCGTAGTTGTGACGTGCGTCTTTATCCTCATTTTTGCAGCAAACGCAGTTCGGAATCTTTGTATGTCTCGAGTGGTTTACTTGACAGAGAGTCCGCTCGGGCGTCACTTTTAGCTGTTAATGAATCTGAAAATCACTGAAAATGATTTGACAATGTTCCACTTGTTACCATTGTATACTTTGAAACGAATTTAATAAAATAACCACGTTTAGAATGAGCTAGGGCAAAATAAACTGCTAGCAGAAATGTTATTATTTTTTGATGATATGCAATATCTTAACCTGGGTTTCTGATTGTCCGGGACCGTGCAAATTTGGTAACGAATTGAAATTACAAACAAACTTAATATGCGAACACCGTTGTAAACTTTTGGGATGGATATATACAAGTTTTAAAAATACTTCTTCCAAGGTTCGTGTTAGAACATCTATACCCAAAATTACTGTGAGGAAACCCGATGCAGACAACAATAATCAGTTTCAATCATTTAATGGTTGCTCTTTTTTCTTGCTCGCATTCATTCTAATGATCTGCGGGGAATCACACTCTTTACGCTCAAACCGAGACAAACAATTCTTTGAATTAAGTTCTTATTAATCATATTAAGAAACAAAACGGATTTACCTTTTTGAACTTTAGGGCCTACATAGCATATTGTGAAACGTAATGACCTACAAACAAAGACAATAAGTGGAGTTACTGGAAATGATCATGAATTTTTAAAGCTCCCGACAAGATGTCATGCGTGGCAGCTTCTTCATTTTAAATCTCAAAATATATATGATATAGATAAGATTCCACGCATCGGGTTTGAAGCTCAGGCCAGTCAAACTATGCTCAAATCTACACTTTAATATAACCTCTTTCCTCAAATGTATACTGTAATCAGAATAAAGATAAAAAACGCAGCAACATATTTGTAGACACGATTTTGAGGTTTCATAATAAAGTAAAGTAGAAAAGGGATAAAGTGAGAGAATACACGGCGTAATATGTGATTATTGTTTATAGGCCGTTGAACACCCAAACTCAATAAAGAGTTGCATTTTACATGCTGAAGTGCCCAAAAATAAAACTGAATGAATTCAAAGTTGCATTCAATTTTAAAAACATCAACTTAAATTCAAGTTTTAATTTTTACCATGTCTTTAAATTACGCCCTAAATGGTAACGTATGTTCCGGAAAAGTATGGTGAGGAATGTTCCGGGTCATTTAATTTTAATTTTTATACTGACATATTTTGTAGTGATTCAGTCATGGTAAATTAAACATGACATAAGGGTGATTTTATAAACATTTAAACTGTAATTCAAGAGGCTTTCCGCCATGGCTAATACTAGGTAACGTATGTTCCCCAGAAAAATTGTCAAAAAATTTCATTTTTTTTTTTCAATTACTTAGTACAAAAAAAGTTTTTTCTGCTGCTGACTGAAAAATATATTGTGATTTCATGATGGTTTGACATTTCTGATATAATTGTTGGATCACTGTCAGTAGGGTGAATTTTCCCCGTTTTTTTTTTTAATATTCAGTGACAAGCAAACTTAAGTCGCTCAAAAAAAATTAAACTGCCCTATACCGAAGGTTATTATGATGTTTTACAACGTTATACTTGTAGGAAATAAATCAAAGAATAAACATTGATGAACGAATTTTTTTAAGTGAGTAAAACGTTTCACAGCTGTACGTTTTGCATTTGGACAGTAACGTATGTTCCTTTTTGGGACATAAACTGAACGTACTGAAAGCGCCTGTAAATTTGAAGACAAGAATTTGTCCAACACCACCGTGACGTCGAATGAAACATTGGCGGGTGATGTCATTCCAGTGGACAGACCAATTTGGCCGATGAATTTTAAATTAAGCAATTAAACCAACTGGCTTATTCCTTATAAATCTTTACACTCTAACAAAATAAATATTCCTCAAATAGTCTAATTTTTCCAACTTTTTCAACTTAAGGAAAGCTAGCTGTGTTCCGTTTTCCGTATTTAAAATCTCTTGCTCACTGACCCAGCTCCTCAACAAATATTTTAATTTTTAAGTTATGAACAGCCAATATAACAACATCAAAAGAGAATGGAGTCATTTGAAAAAGTTCAGAATTACTATTAGTAAAATTTAAAACGATTTATGTTTATGTTATCTTATGTCAGAAATGTGAGAAATTGGATAATCAGCGCCATGCTATTCATAAAAATTCTACATTTACAAGTATGATATGTATTTATACTGTTATGCAACTTTTTTTTATTAGAACTGTATTATATTCATTACAAACTTTCAATGATTTCTCAATATTTCATATTTATACTAACATACCAGTGTGAAATATCTCTGCAAATTATTTATTTTGAAGTAGCTTTTACAAGCTGCTCTTGATTTCCATTTCAAGGCCATACTTTAATGAGGAACCACAATTTACCTTCCGTTGTTTCCAAAGCTATTGTCATCATGTCTGTTTCATCATCAAGTAGATGCTGAGGGGTCTGTTTAGTGCTCGACTCTGCTTGACATACTATTTAAACAGATTCCCTGTCGACAAGATAATTAACTGACTGTTTTAATGTAAACAGGAGAAATCTGTGTTCTAGTTGTACATGACGCACTTGTTTTCAGCACGGCAGATTGACTGGCATAGATCACCTGTGAAGTACCAGCATGAGCTTTTCGGGTAAATTGCAGGGAATTGATTTCATCAAGTAATGATAAAATGGAAAAACAGGTGTCCAAGAAAACAGTGCCTTGCAATTATCCAAAAGTCCGGCTGTCACATTAATCGATAAATAGTGTTATAAAATGTTATAAAAGACTGAAAAGTCACATAAACCGATAAATGGTGTTATAAAATGTTAGAAAAAGCTATAAAATGTTATAAAAAGTGTGATTTTTTATTTATTAATTTATTTTTTATTGGGGGGGGGGTGCCTGGTCCCTCTGGTTTGGGGTAATTGGCAGCAGCTGCAAGTCTTAAAGGGGCGACAATCAAATAACTGACAAGCAACTCAGAGGTCAAGGTAGCTTTTTGCTCGGTATTATCCATAATATTCTGGAGCGAAAAATACTTAAGGAAGGGTAGTTTGACCTTTGCTGTTCTTCGAAACATTGCCGTTGAATTCAGCAATTAATCCGTTCATGTACGGTTGGATGAATTTCAATTTTAGGCGAGCATTTTTGAAAATGTTAAACTTAAAAACAGAAAACATCTAATGTTCCCTTTTCACAAAACATGTACATTAATTTTCTAACCCAAGGTATTGTGTAGTTCTGTAAACTGAGATGCACAATGATATGCTAAGTTCAATATTATGACATCTCTTCCTAATATCACAACTAGCATTAGAAGACTAATAACTAAGGTTGGTGTTATGAAAATGACGACTTGGCGTCACTGTCGGGTTAACCCTATTAAGCTTATTGGATATGATAAAATAAATTCAGCAGTTAAAACATTTCCCATCTATAATAAACTGATGTTAATGGGTAATTTAATGTTGTGTTTTTTATGTTAACTTTTATTTTTATGACAATTTCCCCAATATATGCATTTCATTTTTATACTTTCATTCAATTTTGATGAACACGTCAAAATATTTTGAAGAAGCTTTTACATGCTAGTTTTCAATTCCTTTTCAATGCCATACATGTACCTTGTTCAGATTCTTAAAGTTATTATCCGTGGTAATACTATTGTCAATAAAACATGCGTTATTGTTATAGATGCAATCGAAGGGCTAAGTTCATCACTCGACTCTGCTGTTGCTCAAAGATGTACTAAAACAGATTCCCCAAGGACGGTAATATCACCTTTAAGAAGCTAATTAACTGTATTTTGCTATAATCAATAACAATCTGTGCTCTCTTACATGTACGTGTAGTTTACCACTTGTTTTCTGTACAACAGGTTGATTGTTACAGATCACCTGTGAAGTACCAGCGTGTGATTTTCGGGTTATGTACAGGAAATTAATTTCATCACGAAATGATAAGATGGAAAACAGATGTCCAAGAAAACAGTGTTTTCAGTTGTCACCACGTCCGGTTGTTATAATTATTAAATACCGATTTATTTTGTTTTGTTTTGTGGTATGGGTATGGGTAAAATTATTGGCATTAAAGAAATGATTGACATAAGGTACGTACCATTTTGCATAGGTTGAAAGATGTTGAATCCTTGACCCTTAAGCATGGCCACTTAATTGCATAATCTACCGTCTTTCCAAAGGCGTGTTGCACCAACACCAGATCTCCCGGACAAATCAGGAACGAACACAAACGCAGTCAATAGACCAACTTATCACCACTATAGCAATATGCCTGTCACATAAATAGAAAACATAGACATTACAAACTGAATATGCAGCGTTGCTTTCAATTACAGATTTAGGTGAAATCAACACAAACCGATGAACGTACTCAAAGCACCTGTAGATTTGAAGACAAGGGTTTGTCCAACACCACCGTGACGTTGAATGAAACTTTGGCGGGTGATGTCGTTTCACTGAAAAGACCAAATTTGGCCGTTGAATTTTAAATTCAGCAATTAAAACAACTGGCTTATTCTCTTTACACTCCAACAAAAAATATGCCTCAAATACTTCAATTTTTTCAACTTTTTCAACTCAAGGAAAGCTAGCTGTGTTTCGTTTTTCGTATTAAAAATCTCTTGCTAACTGTCCCAGCTCTTCTAAAATATTTTAATTTTCAAGGTATTAACAGCCAATATAACAATATAAAAAGAGAGGGGAGTAAATTGAAAAAAAAAAAAATGGAACTGCTATTAAAAAATAATTAAAAACAATGATTTATGTTTGTTTTATCTAAATGTGAAATATGTGACAAATTGGGTAACCAGTGATATACTAGTCATAAAATTCTGCATTTACGAGTGTGATATGTATATACACTATAATTATCATTATGTAACAGTTTTTAAAATGTGTTCTCTTTTATATTCATTACAAACATTCAATGATTTCATATATACATAAGGACATGTCAGTGTGAAATATCTCTGCAATTTTGATAATCGCATCAAATTATTTATTTTGAAGTAGCTTTTACATGCTGCTTTTAATTTCCATTTCAAGACCAAACCTTAATGAGGAACCTCAATTTATCTTCCGTTGTAATGCAAAGTTATTATCATCATGTCTGTGTCATCGTTAACTACAGGCTAGATGTCGAGGATTTTGTTCAGTGCTTGACTCTGTTTGACATCCCATTTAAACAGATTCCCTGTCGACGAGATAATTAACTGAAGTGTTTGACGTAAAGAGGAGAAATCTGTGCTCCTTTTTTTTTTTTTTTTGAGGGGGGGGGGGGCTGGCCCCTCCGGTTTGGGGAGATTGGCAGCAGGTGCGTCTAGGGGCGATCTTTCTACGCCTCATATCCGCTCTGGCAAGTCTAAAAGGGGAGACAATCAGATCTTTTAAATTCAGTATTTAATCCGTTCATATACGGTTTGATGAATTTAAGTTTTGGGTGAGCATTTTTTTAATGTTAAACTTGAAAAAAGAAAACATTCCTAATATTCCTTTTTCATTAAACTTGGAAATTAGCCTTTTGTCTTAAGATTTATAGCTGTAAAGTGAAATACTTAATGTTGTACTAAGTTAAATATTATGACATATCTTCCTGATATCTCAACTAGCATGAGAAGACTGGCATATGAGGTTGATTTTGATAGTATCAACGAAAAAATGATGATGATTCTAATGAAAAGGACATTTAACGTCACTGGCAGGTTCACCCTATGAAGAGAGGTCCATGCGAATAAATTCAACAGTTTAAACAGTTCCGTTCTTTTTGTGAAATGATAGAACGCGGTATGTACACGGATGAAATATGTATTTGTGAAGGAAATCAAATTGTTGTCTTTAAGCTAGGATAAAAAGCTGTTAACTTCATTAATTGTAAGACCAGGAAAATCTCTTTACATTTTAATTATTCGCTGGAAATTTCCATTGACGACGTAACGACCCGGGCGTCATGAATATTAAATGAAAATAAGTAAATGAACTATATCCAGTTCCCCGGGTATAGAATTGATAGAGAATAAAGATTATTTATATAAACGCTAATAAATAAAATGGAGTATATAAAGCCTCACCATTAACGCGTGGCACCCCAACACTTCAGGTTATCACGAATTTAAGGTTTCACAAAAAGCTAAGATAAAAAAAAAAAAAAAGAAAGACGAAGGCAAATACAACATGTTACTTCTGTGTACATGTGATAGAAAATTGTTCTTATTATCTGTCAAAAGAAACATAGGTAGATGGTTTTGCATTTACGAAGTCACGTCTTAATGATCTTGTGGTTATTTTTGTCACAAAGGAAAAATCCAGCAAACGTAATTACCACAGGAAAATTACATATAAGTGCAAATGTAATATTCATCATTGCTTTCAAACAGAGAGTAAAGAGAACTTAGGAAGAAGCGTTGAACACACTCAGTGAGCAGTTTGAAGACCAGAAATGAGGAACTCTACAGTGATGTTAAATGAAACTTTGGTGGCCGATGTCATTCCACTGAACGGATCAAACGAGACCGTTCTCCCATGTCAACTCATGAGCTGCATCGTCTTTATCACCGTGGAAGCCCTGATATCGTTGACATCGGTAACGTCTAATTGTTTTGTCATTTTTGCATTTTTGACATTTTTGAGTGGCTTCGGTCAAACACTAACATAGCCATTGTAAGCTTAGCACTGGTTGACGTTTTGACCTGTCTGATCAGCATGCCATACAATATAGTCCTAGTGTATCTCACAGACATCTTTCCAGCATTGCAACATTTGGCCTTCAGCAAGTACTTCTGCCTTGGAAAAATAGCAGCAATGAGTACATGCCTTGGACTTTCAATGCTCATACAGACTCTGATTTCTTTTGAAAGATACATGAAGATATGCCAGTATATTCACTATCACAGAGTTTTACCAAAAAAGAGATTTTATTTGATCACTTTCACGTGCTGCTTGTATATAGTCTCTTTCAATTCTATACCCGTCATGGGCTGGAATAACTGGACTCCAGGCGTGGAATGCAGGGCGGACACCTCTATGTCAAGCTTTCTACGCTTTATTGTGATACCACACATTCCTATTTGTCTGTTGGTTGCTTTAGGATTTTACATTGCAATATTTAGAAAAGTCAAGGAGAAAAACCAAAAAGTTGGGCAGTATGGCAATGCTTTTCAGCATGCTTTATCGCAAAGGCTTCTAACTGTTAAACCAAAATACCAATCAGCTAGGAACAGAGTGTCGCCGATGTTTCCGTCAGTTTCCGACCCACCAGCTTCTCTGAACGCGACTAGCCGTCCCGGAGGAATAAATACAGTTTCAAGTGTCGTCCAGGGACCCAGTGTGGGAGGCGAAAGCGGGGTGCCTGGTCCCAGTGGTTCGGGGTCATTGGCAGCAGCTGCGTCTGAGGACGATCCTTCCACGTCTCATATCCGCTCTAACAAGTCAAAAAGGATGAAAATCAAATTACCGACAAGCGACACAGAGGCAAAGCTTGCAAAAATGACTGCAGTTATTCTCGGCAGCTTCTTTGCTCTGTATTGTCCATACCCGATAATATTCTGGAGCGAAAAATACTTTGATAAGGGAAGTTTGACCTTTGCTGTTCTTCGAAACATTGCCATTGAATTGGCATCCTTAAGTTCAGCAATTAATCCGTTCATATACGGTTTGATGAATTCCAATTTTAGGCGAGCATTTTTCAAAATGTTAAATTTAAAAATTGAAAACACCTAATGTTTCTATCTTCCTAAACTTGTGTATAAATTATCTTGCCTAAGGTATAAGGTATTGTGTACAGCTGAAAAGTGAAATACACAATGGTATACTCAGTTCAATATTATGGCATCTTTTTTTTAAAGATATTAAAATATCATCAGAAGAATAGATAAGCAGATATTATCAATGGAAACATGATGCTGATTTCTTATGAAAATCACTACTAGGCGTCACTGCAAGGTTCGCCTTAAGAAGCTGGATATGACAGGAAGTTCACGCTAATAAATTCAACATTCCTGTTCTTTTTGTGATATGATAGAGTGCAGTATGTACACAGATAATATGTATGTGCCAGGGAAATCACATTGTTGCCTTTAAACCATAATAAATAATTTTCCCAAAATTTGTATTTCATTTTTATAGTCTAATTCAAATTTGATGAACACGTCAAAATAATTTGAAGAAGCTTTACAATGCTACTTTTCATCTCCTTTTCAATGCCATACCTTGTTCAGATACTTAAATTTAGCATCATATTGTCAATATGCATGCGTCATTGTCATATATGCGGTTGAAGAGCTGAGTTCATCGTTTGGCTCAGCTGTTGCGCGACATTCTACAAAAACAGGTACCCCTAGTGGGGTAATATTACCTTTTAGAAGATAATTAACTTCATATTTTGCCATAAACAAGTACAAGCTGTGCTCTCTAACGTGTAGTTTTACCACCTGTTTTCAACACGACAGATTGGTTGTCATAGATCACATGTGAAGTACCAGCATGTGATTGTTGGATTATTTTCAGGGGATTAATTTCATCATGAAATGATAACATGGGTAACAGGTGTCCAATTAAGCAGTGTAAAACTGTCTTACAGTTGTTATGTAGCGGAAAAATAGACTTATTAAATCCATCTAAACAATGGCTGAGCATGAAGATGTTGTCAAGTAGAAATATTGCACGCTATTTTGTTGTAAATTTTGTCTGTCAGAAGATGATTTAAATTCGTTTACACGAATATGAAGATTTGCAATATTCAAAATGAAACATGAAGGTTTTGGTCCATGTTTCTTTAAAAGTCATTGAAGTGGATCGATATTCAAATAGTGGCTATTCCTACCTCCCTTACCAAATCCATAAATAATGACAGTAATAATTCATAATAACGTTTATTTACAACTAACTCTAGCATAAGAACAGGTAGACGCCTGGTCTTTCCAAAAGGGTTATCTCCCCCCCCCCCCCCCCCCCCCGCATACTTCAAGATACCCTGAGAGCATTCACTTTCATTAATGTTCGCGACCGTGTTTGAACCCACTTGTTTAAATACCGATATTGAAAAAATATTATATTTCACCAAGAATCTGACAGGTTAAGTTACCTGTTATAACCTGGCTTGGGAAGTTTATTGTTAAGGAACTCTTGGTCAACTACCATGCATTTTAAACATCATCACAAATTAGTAAGCTTGTCAATTGATGACAGTTAATTTGAAAAACGGTCAGTTTTTGATATGATCTAAACGACTTGAGGCGACTATAAGTAAGAAAGTCATGGAAGACCGTCACAGACAAAGAAAGAAGATTGTCAACGAATGCCAGATCCTTTACTGCTTTTTTGGTGAATCCCACCTCAAAGCACTGGGGCATAATGAAAAATGCCCAACCCTGTTCAACACAACTTTCCTAAACTTCTCTGTCTGTATTCAGCTTGCAGCTCAGCTGAGTCTCAAAGACCTTTATCGTCTTTGTGCCAAGTGACCCAGATCTGTTACTTCATTTTTGCATATTGAGGTGAGGTTAACTAAAACGCTTTTTTCTACTAATAGATTGTTTTTATACTTTTTAAAAGGTGGGGATAGATTAAAACGTATCTAGATTGAGAAATGGATTTTTACGTGGCCAGATATCCTTTAAAAACATAGACTATCATTATCTCGAGAAATATTTTTTCTTCTCATGTTTTATTTATTTTTTTATTAAATTATATTTATTTATTTCATTATGAATATCTGTTTCATAATGAAAATAATATGCAATAACAAGAGAGAATAATATATTAACGACGATTTATTATTGTTATATACATTATATTACGGAATTGGGTTCTATGTTCAATTTTGGTCCGATTTACACAACCAACAGCGGCAAAATTCAATGTTAAAATTTATTGTGCATGAATAGTATTGTTTTCGTGTAATTGCAATGCAGCTAGCCATCTTAATATAGATAGATTTGAGGAAATATTTCCAAGGCAAAAATATAAAAGAAAAGCATTGCTTGGGGTTTCCTTATTTTTAGGTATCTGCATTTGCAATAAACGATTATGACTAGGAAATAATCCTACAGTTAACACAAACATGCTGTAGAAATACGCATGATATGCATTGAGTTTATGCAAGAGCTAGAAGATCAATTTTGGCCTGTGAAGAAATTAATTTTAATTCAAATAAAATAGCCAAGAGCCGTGGAAGCCTTTATTGCGTATTAGATGACAATACTTAGCTTGTGCATGAAGTATATAATACATACAATGTGCTTATTAATGGTAATTTGGAGAAGGTCTCTTTTTTTATCCCTATATATTTGTTGCTTGCTTGCGCCGGCCTAACATGTTTATTGTATTTTAATTTTAATTTTAACATTTAAAAAAAGATCTCAAATAGACCTAAAAACTTGCTATTATAGATCAAGAAACCTTCTGATAAGACTAGTGTCATTTTTTTCAGTACATATGATTTGCATTAAGTGAGGCTACATGTAATAATAAGCTTATTTACGATATCAATATTTAAAAAAACATGTTACTTTATTTGTTACTATTATTATTTATTAGTTCTTTCACCAGCTACTACGCACATGCTTCGATTATACTACTAGTATTTTATGTAAATTGTTACGGGATTTTAAAAAATGTATTTTGGTTTGGTTGTAACTTTTACTTTTTAAATATACAAGTCGATGTGTTTTTTGCTAAGTTTCATTCCTCTTTCTTAATTTATTAATTTTCTGTAAATATAATATGCATAAAATTTACAACAGTTCTTTTTGAAATAACAAGAAACAGGGAGAATTGTTGACTAAGCTCAAAGAAATGACACTTTATTTAATTGTTGACAAAGCAACACAGCAAATGAAATGAAAACATTCGAAATATAGCCATTGGATTAGCACCGTTAAGTTAAGCAATTAATCCGTTAATATACGGTTGGATGAATTCCAACTTTAGGCGAGCATTTTTCAAAATGTTAAACTTAAAAATAGAAAACATCTAATCTTCCTTTTTCACCAAACTTGTATATTAATTTTCTGGCCTAATAAGGTATTGTGTACATGTGTAAAGTAAAATGGATATACTAAGTTAAATATCTTGACATCTCTTCCCAATGTTACAACTAGCATCAGAAGACTGGACAATGAGGTTGATATTGATATCATTAATGAAAACATGATGTTGACTTCTTATGAAAATGACTACTTTTGGTCACTGTCGGGTTAACACTATGATGCTGAATATGATAAAATGTCCATGCACATAAATTCAGCAGTTAAAACATTTCATGTATGTAATAAATTGATGATTATCGGTAACTTAATGCTGTGTTCTTTATGTTTACTATTATGACAAATTTGGTACAATTTCCCCAATATATGTATATCATTTTTATATTTTCATTCAATTTTGATTAACAAGTTAAAATAATTTGAAAAAACTTTTACATTTTGGTTTTTGAATTCCTTTTCAATGCCATAACTTATTCAGAATCTTAAATTTATTATCCGTGGCAATGCTCTTGTCAATTTGCATGTGTCATTGTCATATATACAATCAACGGGTTTAGTTCATTGCTCGATTCTGCAGTTGCTCAAAGATGTACATGTACTAAGACAGGTTCCCTAAGGGCGGTAATATCACCTACAAGAAGAAAATTAACTGAATATTTTGCCATAATCAATAACAATCTGTGTTTTCTAACGCGTAGTTTTACCACTTGTTTTCTGTACAGCAGATTGATTGTCATAGATCACATGTGAAGTACCAGCACTTGCTTTGCAGGTTATTTGCAGGGAATTAATTTCATCAAGAAATGATAAGATGGAAAATCAGGTGTCCAAGAAAACAGTGTCTTGCAGTTGTCACCACGTCCGGTTGTCGATAATGATCGTCAACTAGATGCTGAGGGGTCTGTTTAGTGCTCGACTCTGCTTGACATACTATTTAAACAGATTCCCTGTCGACAAGATAATTAACTGACTATTTTAATGTAAACAGGAGAAATCTGTGTTCTTTGACGTCTAGTTGTACATGAAGCACTTGTTTTCAGCACGACAGATTGACAGCCATATGATCTATTAGATCACCTGTGAAGTACCAGCAAGAGCTTTTCGGGTAATTTGCAGAAATGTTAAAAATTGAAAAAAAAAGTGTCCAAGAAAACAGTGCCTTGCAATTATCCAAAAGTCCGGCTGTCACATTAATCGATAAATAGTGTTATAAAATGTTACAAAAGACTAAAAGGTGACATAAACCGATAAACGGTGTTATAAAATGTTAGAAAAAGTTATAAAATGTTATAAAAAGTGGGATTTTTTTTATTTATTATTATTATTTTTTTTTTTTTGGGGGGGGGAGGGCTGGTCCCTCTGGTTTGGGGTAATTGTCAGCAGCTGCAAGTCTAAAAGGGGCGACAATCAAATAACTGACAAGAAACTCAGAGGTCAAGGTAGCTTCTTTGCTCTGTATTTTCCATAATATTCTGGAGCAAAAAATCATTAAGGAAGGGTAGTTTGACCTTTGCTGTTCTTTGAAACATTGCCGTTGAATTCAGCAATTAATCCGTTCATGTACGGTTGGATGAATTTCAATTTTAGGCGAGCATTTTTGAAAATGTTAAACTTAAAAACAGAAAACATCTAATGTTCCCTTTTCACAAAACCTGTACATTAATTTTCTAGCCCAAGGTATTGTGTAGTTCTGTAAATTGAGATGCACAATGATGTGCTAAGTTCAATATTATGACATCTCTTCCTAACATCACAACTAGCATTGGAAGACTAATAAATGAGGTTGGTATTATGAAAACGACGACTTGGACTTCACCCTATTACGCTCATTGGATATGATAAAATAAATTCAGCAGTTAAAACATTTCCCATCTGTAATGAACTGATGTTAATTGGTAATTTAATGTTGTGTTATTTATGTTAACTTTTATTTTTATGACAATTTCCCCAATATATGCATTTCATTTTTATACTTTCATTCAATTTTGATGAACACGTCAAAATATTTTGAAGAAGCTTTTACATGCTAGTCTTCAATTCCTTTTCAGTGCCATACATGTACCTTGTTCAGATTCTTAAAGTTATTATCCGTGGTAATACTATTGTCAATAAACATGCGTTATTGTTATAGATGCAATCGAAGGGCTAAGTTCATCACTCGACTCTGCTGTTGCTCAAAGATGTACTAAAACAGATCCCCCAAGGGCGGTAATATCACCTTTAGGAAGCTAATTAATGGAATATTTTGCCATAATCAATAACAATCTGTGCTCTCTTACGTGTAGTTTACCACTTGTATTCTGTACAACAGGTTGATTGTTACAGATCACCTGTGAAGTACTAGCGTGTGATTTTCGGGTTATGTACAGGAAATTAATTTCATCACGAAATGATAAGATGGAAAACAGATGTCCAAGAAAACAGTGTTTTCAGTTGTCACCACGTCCGGTTGTTATAATTATTAAATACCGATTTATTTTGTTTTGTTTTGTGGTATGGGTATGGGTAAAATTATTGGCATTAAAGAAATGATTGACATAAGGTACGTACCATTTTGCATAGGTTGAAAGATGTTGAATCCTTGACCCTTAAGCATGGCCACTTAATTGCATAATCTACCGTCTTTCCAAAGGCGTGTTGCACCAACACCAGATCTCCCGGACAAATCAGGAACGAACACAAACGCAGTCAATAGACCAACTTATCACCACTATAGCAATATGCCTGTCACATAAATAGAAAACATAGACAAACTGAATATGCAGCGTTGCTTTCAATCACAGATTTAGGTGAAATCAACACAAACTGCTGAACGTACTCAAAGCACCTGTAGATTTGAAGACAAGGGTTTGTCCAACACCACCGTGACGTTGAATGAAACTTTGGTGGGTGATGTCGTTTCACTGAAAAGACCAAGTTTGGCCGTTGAATTTTAAATTCAGCAATTAAAACAACTGGCTTATTCTCTTTACACTCCAACAAAAAATATCCCTCAAATACTTCAATTTTTTCAACTTTTTCAACTCAAGGAAAGATAGCTATGTTTCGTTTTTCGTATTAAAATCTCTTGCTTACTGTCCCAGCTCCTCTAAAATATTTTAATTTTCAAGGTATTAACAGCCAATATAACAATAAAAAAAGAGAAGGGAGTAAATTGAAAAAATTCAGAATTGCTATTAAAAAATAAATAAAAACGATTTATGTTTGTTTTATCTTAATGTGAAATATGTGACAAATTGGGTAATCAGTGATATACTAGTCATAAAAATTCTACATTTACGAGTGTGATATGTATATACACTATAATTATTATTATGTAACTGTTTTTTATTTGTTCTCTCTTATATTCATTACAAACATTCAATGATTTCTCAATATTTCATATTTATAAGGACATGTCAGCGTGAAATATCTTTGCAATTTTGATAATCGCATCAAATCGCATAATTGCATCAAATTATTTATTTTGAAGTAGCTTTTACATCTTAATTTCCATTTTAAGACCATACGTTAATGAGGAACCTCAATTGATCTTCCGTTGTAATGCAAAGTTTACGAAGCTATTGTCATCATGTCTGTGTCATCGTTAACTAGATGTCGAGGATTTTGTTCAGTGCTCGACTCTGCTTGACAGTCTATTTAAACAGATTCCCTGTCGACAAAATAATTAACTGACGTGTTTGACTGAAAGAGGAGAAATCTGTGCTCTCTGACGTCTAATTGTACATGAAGCACTTGTTCTCAGCAAGGCAGATTAATTGTCATAGAATACCTGTGATGTACCAGCATGTGCTTTTCGGGTAATTTGCAGGGAATAAATTGCATCAAGAAATGATAAGATGGAAAAACAGGTGTCCAAGAAAACAGTGTCTTGCAGTTGTCCAAAAGTCCGGCTGTCACATACATCGATAAATGAATGGTGTTATAAAAAGTGAGTTTTTTTTTTTTTTTTTTTTTTTTTTTTTTTTTTTTTTTGAGGGGGGGGGGGGGGGCTGGTCCCTCCGGTTTGGGGACATTGGCAGCAGCTGCGTCTAGGGGCGATCTTTCTACGCCTCATATCCGCTCTGGCAAGTCTAAAAGGGGAGACAATCAGATCTTTTAAGTTCAGTATTTAATCCGTTCATATACGGTTTGATGAATTTAAGTTTTGGGTGAGCATTTCTTTTTTAAATGTTAAACTTGAAAAAAGAAAACATTCCTAATATTCCTTTTTCATTAAACTTGGAAATTAGCCTTTTGTCTTGAGATTTATAGCTGTAAAGTGAAATACTTAATGGTGTACTAAATTTAATATTATGACATATCTCTGATATCTGAACTAACATGAGAAGACAGGCATATGAGGTTGATTTTGATAGTATCAACGAAAAAATGATGATGATTCTTATGAAAAAGACATTTAACGTCACTGGTTCACCCTATGAAGAGAGGTCCATGCTAATAAATTCAACAGTTTAAACAGTTCCGTTCTTTTTGTGAAATGATAGAACGCGGTATGTATACGGATGAAATGTGTATGTGCGAAGGAAATGACATTGTTGTCTTTAAGCTAGGATAAACAGCTGTTAACTTCATTAATTGTAAGACCAAGAAAATGTCTTTACATTTTATATATTCGCTTGAAATTTCCATTGATGGCGTAACGACCCGATCACATGAATATTAAATGAAAATAAGTAAATGTACTATATCCAGTTCCCCGGGTATAGAATTGATAGAGAATAAAGATTACTTATATAAACGCTAATAAATAAAATGGAGTATATAAAGCCTCAATATTAACGCGTGGCACCCCAACACTTCAGGTTATCATGAATTTAAGGTTTCATAAAAAGTTAAGATTAAAAAAAAAAAAGAAAGACGAAGGCAAATACAGCATGTTACTTCTGTGTACATGTGATAGAAAATTGTTCTTATTATCTGTCAAACGAAATTTAGGTAGATGGTTTTACATTTACGAAGGCACGTCTTAATGATCTTGCGGTTATTTTTGTCACAAAGGAAAAATCCAGGAAACGTAATTACCACAGGAAATTACATATAAGAGCAAATAATCATCATTGCTTTCAAACAGAGAGTAAGGAGAACTTAGGAAGAAGCGTTGAACACACTCAGTGAGCAGATTTGAAGACCAGAAATGAGGAACTCTACAGTGATGTTAAATGAAACTTTGGTGGCCGATGTCATTCCACTGAACGGATCAAACGAGACCGTTCTCCCCTGTCAACGCATGAGCTGCGTCGTCTTTATCACCGTAGAAGCCTTGATATCGTTGGCATCGGTAACGTCTAATTGTTTTGTCATTTTTGCATTTTTGAAATTTGAGTGGCTTCGGTCAAACACTAACATAGCCATTGTAAGCTTAGCACTGGTTGACGTTTTGACCGGTCTGATCAGCATGCCATACAATATAGTTCTAGTGTATCTCACAGACATCTTTCCAGCATTGCAACATTTGGCCTTCAGCAAGTACTTCTGCCTTGGAAAAATAGCAGCAATGAGTACATGCCTTGGACTTTCAATGCTCATACAGACTCTGATTTCTTTTGAAAGATACATGAAGATATGCTGGCATATTCACTATCCCAGAGTTTTACCAAAAAAGAGATTTTATTTCATCACTGGCATGTGCTACTTGTATATGGTCTCTTTGAATTCTATACCCTTCATGGGCTGGAATAACTGGACTCCAGGCGTGGAATGCAGGGCGGAGACCTCTGTTTCAGGATTTCTACGCTTCATTTTAACACCACATGTCCCTGTTTCGCTAATGGTTGCTTTAGGTTTCTACATCGCGATATTTCAAAAAGTCAAGAAGCAAAAGCAACAAGTGGGGCAGTATGGCAATTCTTTATCGCAAAGGCGGCAAACTGTTACACTGACAAACCAAACAGCCAGTGGTAGCGTGATGCCGATGTTTCCATCAGTTTCCGACCCACCAGCTTCTCCGAACGCGACTAGCCGTCCCGGAGGAATAAATACAGTTTCAAGTGTCGTCCAGGGACCCAGTGTGGGAGGCGAAAGCGGGGTGCCTGGTCCCAGTGGTTTGGGGTCATTGGCAGCAGCTGCGTCTGAGGGTGATCCTTCCACGTCTCATATCCGCTCTAACAAGTCAAAAAGGATGAAAATCAAATTACCGACAAGCGACACAGAGGCAAAGCTTGCAAAAATGACTGCAGTTACCCTCGGTAGCTTCTTTGCTCTGTATTGTCCATACCCGATAATATTGTGGAGCGAAAAATACTTTGAGAAGGGCAGTTTGACATTTGCTGTTCTTCGAAACATTGCCGTTGAATTAGCATCCTTAAGTTCAGCAATTAATCCGTTCATATATGGTTTGATGAATTCTAATTTTAGGCGAGCATTTTTCAAAATGTTAAACTTGAAAACAGAAAACATCTAATGTTCCCTTTTTCACCAAACGTGTATATTAATTTTCTGGCCCAAGGTATTGTGTACATCTGTCAGTTAAGATGCACAATGGTATGCTAAGTTCAATATTATGAGAACTGTTCCTTGGCGTCACTTTCAGTTTCATCCTATGAAGCTCATTGGATATGATTAAATTTCCATGCTCATTAATTCAGCAGTTAAAACGATTACGATCTGTACTATATTGATGTTAATGGGTGACTTAATTATTGTTTTTAACTATTATTTTTATGACAAACTTGGTAAAATTTTCCCAATATTTGTATTTTATATCTATACTTTTATTCAATTTTGATGAATACTTTATTTTGAAGAATTTTTTACATGCTGGACACCATTCCTTTTTCCATGCCATGCCTTGTTCTAATTCACAAATTAATTATCCATATTGTCAATTTGCATGCGTCAGTGTCAAAGGGCTTAGTCCATCGCTCGACTCAGCTCTTTCTCGACGATCTACAAAAACAGGTTCCACAAGTGCGGTTATATCACCTTTAAGAAGATAATTGAATATTTTGCCATAAAAAAGCCTGTAGTTTTGTCTGTTGTTTTCTGCACGGTAGATTGGTTGTCATAGATCACATAGGAAGTACAAGAATGGGCTTGTAGGATTTTTTTCGGAGAATTTATTTCATCGTGAAGGATGATAATCAGGTGTCTTCATATTGATCGAAAAATGGCTTCATAGAATTGGTATAAACAGTGGCTTGGCAGTTAAGAGGTAGTTAAGTAAAAATGCAGCACGGTATTTCGTTGTAAATTTTGCTCATCAGCAGATGATAAGTTCGTTAAATTTGTTTCAGTTGGCATGTTCATGGGACAATCATTTGAGCAAACAGTATATAAGTCAATAGCATTGCTTTGTTTACATCTCCAGACATAAACGGTAATACCAAAATCTACTTTGTTTGCTTTGTTTCTTAGATTCGGTATCAGGACCCCCCCCCCCCCCCCCCCCCAGACCTCCCCTCGGATAAATCCCCCGCGAATATCCTAATATCACAACTAGCATTGGAAGACTAATAAATGAGGTTGGTATTATGAAAATGACGACTTGGCGTCACTGTCGGGTTCACCCTATTAAGCTTATTGGATATGACAAAACAAATTCAGCAGTTAAAACATTTCCCATCTGTAATAAACTGATGTTAATGGGTAATTTGATGTTGTGTTATTTATTTTAACTTGTATTTTTATGACAATTTCCCCAATATATGCATTGTATTTTTACACTTTCATTCAATTTTGGTGAACACGTCAAAATATTTTGAAGAAGATTTTACATGCTGGTCTTCAATTCCTTTTCATTGCCATACATGTACCTTGTTCAGATTCTTAAAGTTATTATCCGTGGTAATACTATTGTCAATATGCATGCGTTATTGTTATAGATGCAATTGAAGGGCTAAGTTCATCACTCGACTCTGCTGTTGCTCAAAGATGTACTAAAACAGATTCCCCAAGGGCGGTAATATCACCTTTAGGAAGCTAATTAACTGAATATTTTGCCATAATCAATAACAATCTGTGCTCTCTTACGTGTAGTTTACCACTTGTATTCTGTACAACAGGTTGATTGTTACAGATCACCTGTGAAGTACCAGCGTGTGATTTTCGGGTTATGTACAGGAAATTAATTTCATCACGAAATGATAAGATGGAAAACAGATGTCCAAGAAAACAGTGTTTTCAGTTGTCACCACGTCCGGTTGTTATAATTATTAAAGACCGATTTATTTTGTTTTGTTTTGTGGTATGGGTATGGGTAAAATTATTGGCATTAAAGAAATGATTGACATTGCCATTTTGCATAGGTTGAAAGATGTTGAATCCTTGACCCTTAAGCATGGCCACTTAATCGCATAATCTACCGTCTTTCCAAAGGCGTGTTGCACGAACACCAGATCTCCCGTGTACAAGAGACTCCGGACAAATCAGGAACGAACACAAACGCAGTCAATAGACCAACTTATCACCACTATAGCAACATGCCTGTCACATAAATAGAAAACATAGACATTACAAACTGAATATGCAGCGTTGCTTTCAACCACAGATGTAGCTAGGTGAAATCAACACAAACCGATGAACGTACTCAAAGCACCTGTAGATTTGAAGACAAGGGTTTGTCCAACACCACCGTGACGTTGAATGAAACTTTGGCGGGTGATGTCGTTTCACTGAAAAGACCAAATTTGGCCGTTGAATTTTAAATTCAGCAATTAAAACAACTGGCTTATTCTCTTTACACTCCAACAAAAAATATGCCTCAAATACTTCAATTTTTTCAACTTTTTCAACTCAAGGAAAGCTAGCTGTGTTGCGTTTTTCGTATTAAAGATCTCTTGCTAACTGTCCCAGCTCCTCTAAAATATTTTAATTTTCAAGGTATTAACATCCAATATAACAATATAAAAAGAGAAGGGAGTAAATTGAAAAAAGATTAGAACTGGTATTAAAAAATAATTTAAAACAATGATTTATGTTTGTTTTATCTAAATGTGAAATATGTGACAAATTGGGTAACCAGTGATATACTAGTCATAAAATTCTGCATTTACGAGTGTGATATGTATAAACACTATAATTATTATTATGTAACTGTTTTTTTATTTGTTCTCTTTTATATTCATTACAAACATTCAATGATTTCTCAATATTTCATAGTTTAAGGACATGTCAGTGTGAAATATCTCTGCAATTTTGATAATCGCATCAAATTATTTATTTTGAAGTAACTTTTACATGTTGCTTTTAATTTCCATTTCAAGGCCATACCTTAATGAGGAACCTCAATTTATCTTCCGTTGTTATGCAAAGTTTACGAAGCTATTGTCATCAAGTCTTCGTCATCGTTAACTAGATGTCGAGGATTTTGTTCAGTGCTCGACTCTGCTTGACATTCTATTTAAACAGATTCCCTGTCGACGATATAATTAACTGAAGTGTTTGACGTAAAGAGGAGAAATCTGTGCTCCCTGGCGTCTAGTTGTTCATGAAGCACTTGTTCTCAGCAAGGCAGATTAATTGGCATAGAGTACCTGTGAAGTACCAGCATGCGCTTTTCGGGTAATTTGCAGGGAATTAATTTCATCAAGAAATGATAAAATGGAAAAACAGGTGTCCAAGAAAACAGTGTCTTGCAGTTGTCCAAAAGTCCGGCTGTCACATTAATCTATAAATGAATGGTGTTATAAGAAGTGAGATTTTTTTTGAGGGGGGGGGGGGGGGGCTGGTCCCACCGGTTTGGGGACATTGGCAGCAGGTGCGTCTAGGGGCGATCTTTCTACGCCTCATATCCGCTATGGCAAGTCTAAAAGGGGAGACAATCAGATCTTTTAAGTTCAGTTTTTAATCCGTTCATATACGGTTTGATGAATTAAAGTTTTTGGTGAGCATTTTTTTAATGTTAAACTTGAAAAAAAGAAATTCCTAATATTCCTTTTTCATTAAACTTGGAAATTAGCCTTTTGTCTTTATAGCTGTAAAGTGAAATACTTACTGGTGTACTAAGTTTAATATTATGACACATCTTCCTGATATCTCAACTAGCATGAGAAGACTGGCATATGAGGTTGATTTTGATAGTATCAACGAAAAAATGATGATGATTTTTATGAAAAGGACATTTAACGTCACTGGCAGGTTCACCCTATGAAGAGAGGTCCATGCTTATAAATTCAACAGTTTAAACAGTTCCGTTCTTTTTGTGAAATGATAGAACGCGGTATGTACACGGGTGTAATATGTATGTGCGAAGGAAATGGCATTGTTGTCTTTAAGCTAGGATAAACAGCTGTTAACTTCATTAATTGTAAGACCAGGTAAATTCCTTTATATTTTATATATTTGCTTGAAATTTCCAATGATGGCGTAACAACCCGATCACATGAATATTAAATGAAAATAAGTAAATGAACTATATCCAGTACCCCGGGTATAGAATTGATAGAGAATAAAGATTACTTATATAAACGCTAATAAATAAAATGGAGTATATAAAGCCTCACCATAAACGCGTGGCACCCCAACACTTCAGGTTATCACGAATTTAAGGTTTCACAAAAAGCTAAGATTAAAAAAAAAAAGAAAGACGAAGGCAAATACAGCATGTTACTTCTGTGTACATGTGATAGAAAATTGTTCTTATTACCTGTCAAAAGAAACATAGGTAGATGGTTTTGCATTTACGAAGTCACGTCTCAATGATCTTGTGGTTATTTTTGTCACAAAGGAAAAATCCAGCAAACGTAATTACCACAGGAAAATTACATATAAGTGCAAATGTAATATTCATCATTGCTTTCAAACAGAGAGTAAGGAGAACTTAGGAAGAAGTGTTGAACACACTCAGTGAGCAGATTTGAAGACCAGAAATGAGGAACTCTACATGTACAGTGATGTTAAATGAAACTTTGGTGGCCGATGTCATTCCACTGAACGGATCAAACGAGACCGCTCTCCCCTGTCAACGCATGAGCTGCATCGTCTTTATCACCGTGGAAGCGTTGATATCGCTGGCATCGGTAACGTCTAATTGTTTTGTCATTTTTGCATTTTTGAAATTTGAGTGGCTTCGGTCAAACGCTAACATAGCCATTGTAAGCTTAGCACTGGTTGACGTTTTGACCGGTCTGATCAGCATGCCTTACAATATAGTCCTAGTGTATCTCACAGACATCTTTCCAGCATTGCAACATTTGGCCTTCAGCAAGTACTTCTGCCTTGGAAAAATAGCAGCAATGAGTACATGCCTTGGACTTTCAATGCTCCTACAGACTCTGATTTCTTTTGAAAGATACATGAAGATATGCTGGCATATTCACTATCCCAGAGTTTTACCAAAAAAGAGATTTTATTTCATCACTGGTATGTGCTACTTGTATATGGTCTCTTTGAATTCTATACCCTTCATGGGCTGGAATAACTGGACTCCAGGCGTGGAATGCAGGGCGGAGACCTCTGTTTCAGGATTTCTACGCTTCATTTTAACACCACATGTCCCTGTTTCGCTAATGGTTGCTTTAGGTTTCTACATCGCGATATTTCAAAAAGTCAAGAAGCAAAAGCAACAAGTGGGGCAGTATGGCAATTCTTTATCGCAAAGGCGGCAAACTGTTACACTGACAAACCAAACAGCCAGTGGTAGCGTGATGCCGATGTTTCCATCAGTTTCCGACCCACCAGCTTCTCCGAACGCGACTAGCCGTCCCGGAGGAATAAATACAGTTTCAAGTGTCGTCCAGGGACCCAGTGTGGGAGGCGAAAGCGGGGTGCCTGGTCCTAGTGGTTTGGGGTCATTGGCAGCAGCTGCGTCTGAGGGTGATCCTTCCACGTCTCATATCCGCTCTAACAAGTCAAAAAGGATGAAAATCAAATTACCGACAAGCGACACAGAGGCAAAGCTTGCAAAAATGACTGCAGTTACCCTCGGTAGCCTCTTTGCTCTGTATTGTCCATACCCGACAATATTGTGGAGCGAAAAATACTTTGAGAAGGGCAGTTTGACATTTGCTGTTCTTCGAAACATTGCCGTTGAATTAGCATCATTAAGTTCAGCAATTAATCCGTTCATATATGGTTTGATGAATTCCAATTTTAGGCGAGCATTTTTCAAAATGTTAAACTTGAAAACAGAAAGCATCTAATTTCCCTTTTTCACCAAACGTGTATATTAATTTTCTGGCCCAAGGTATTGTGTACATCTGTCAGTTAAAATGCACAATGGTATACTAAGTTCAATATTATGAGAACTGTTCCTTATATCAGAGGACTGCACAATGAGTTCGATATTGATATTATCAATGAAAAAGTGATAGTGGCTTCTTATAAAAATGACTACTTGGCGTCACTTTCAGTTTCGCCCTATGAAGCTCATTGGATCTGATTAAATTTCCATGCTCATTAATTCAGTAGTTAAAACGATTACGTTCTATACTATATTGATGTTAATGGGTGACTTAATTATTGTTTTTAACTATTATTTTTATGACAAACTTGGTAAAATTTTCCCAATATATGTATTTTATATCTATACTTTTATTCAATTTTGATGAATACTTTAAAATATTTTGAAGAAACTTTTGCTGGACACCATTCCTTTTCCAATGCCATGCCTTGTTCTAATTCTCAAATTGATTATCCATATTGTCAATTTGCATGCGTCAGTGTCAAAGGGCTTAGTCCATCGCTCGACTCAGCTCTTTCTCGACGATCTACAAAAACAGGTTCCACAAGTGCGGTTATATCACCTTTAAGAAGATAATTGAATATTTTGCCATAAAAAAGCCTGTAGTTTTGTCTGTTGTTTTCTGTATGGCAGATTGGTTGTCATACAGTAGATCACATGGGAAGTACAAGAATGTGCTTGTAGGATTTTTTTCGGATAATTTATTTCATCCTGAAGGATGATAAACAGGTGTCTTCATATTGATCGAAAAAAATGGTTTCATATAATTGGTATAATCAGTGGCTTAGCAGTTGAGAGGTAGTTAAGTAAAAATGCAGCACGGCATTTCGTTGTAAATTTTGCTCATCAGCAGATGATAAATTCGTTAAATTTGTTTCAGTTGGCATGATAATGGAACCATAATTTTAGCAAACAGCATATAAGCTAATAGCATTGCTTTGTTTACGTCTTCAGACATAAACAGTAATACCCAAATTAACTTTCTTAGTTTCTTAGATTCGGTATCAGGTCACCCCCATCCCCACCCCCTCGGATAATTCCCCCCGCCCTGGTCAATCCTCCAATCATAATGAGAAATAACACTTTGATATTGAGAAAAATGTAATTATTAATGCGTGCCTTTAAACAAACTGTATGTCCAGGTTAAGGTGGAGTAAACATTTATCTCATTAATCCAGGTAATAAAGTTGATGAAGTAACTGCCAACATAAATAAACAACAACTTTCGAAACTTCTTTTCCTTTCTATACTGTTATTCAGAAAACTCGCTAGCAAAAAATACAATTAATATAACATGTCACTCTTCTTTCTTTTATGAAATTAATAAAACGGTAGTACATGCATTTCTTTGATTAAATATGCCATTTAATGGCAAATCAGCAATATTTATATCTTAGCATCTAATGATTTAAAGTTATGTCTCCGGTCTGTTTAAGCACTTGAGTGAGCTTCCTGAATCTTGTAATTAATAACCAATACTTTTTTCTCATTTACTATTTTGTTTTTCAATTCACTTACATAATGTATAAATGCCCCAAATAGATAATTAAAACCGGTGTAACAGTAATCCAAGTCCCCCAGGAACCGAGGTCCAATTAGCACGTCCAATTAGGACGTGCATTACTACACGTAGGACTTGCATTACTTGGTAGCCTTCGTCCTACGGACATTGAATCCTAGTAACGTATGTCCTAGGACTTCCATTCCTAGCAACGCATGCCTTAGGACTTGCATTCCCAGGACTTAGTGTCCGGGCGGACTTGCTTAACTAGGACGTGCACTCCTGCCACACAGGTCTATGTTCGTTCCTGGTGAGTCGGGTGTCTTGTGGGGTTGAAGAATATCGAGGGGGGAGACGAGGAGGGGTTCTTGGGAGAGGATCAGGTAGCGGAGAAAATACCAGCAATCCTTAAGTTCCCACACTGTGCCTGCAGAGCACAACTTTCACAACGGTATAGTAGTCAAAATTACTCCAAGATTTGACTACTTTTATCCTACAATCAGAAACAGTTTCAGAGATTTCTTCCGGCTTCATATATGTGAAACAAAATTGTTTCATCCATGTTGTTGCAGTAATTTTAAAATATTCACTTTTTGTTATGGATAATTGATTCTTCATTACAATTCCCATCCAACAGATGTTGGGAAATTCCTCATTTTGATTGATCATATCACATCATATCTATTCATTTCATTTATCTTTTGCTTGTTTGATGTGTTCAAAAATCTGATAAATTGCCAGTTGCCTCTAACTGTTTTTTTTTAATATTGGACTACATGTATATGAGAAATGATTTTCACAATTCCCTTTATAAAGAGGGCATTTGCAAAAATAATAATAATAATAATAATAATAAATAAATAAATGAATAAATAAATAAATAGATAAATAAATAAATAAATAAAACATCTCCATTCAAGTTAAACTGCAATTGTCATAAGTTTATTTTTACAGATAAATGAGTGATCTGTTTCCTTATAGAAAGCGTTATATTATTGAGCACCTGTAAGTCATGTAAGTCTTGGCAACACCGAGTGCTAAACATCTATGGAGATGGTGTAAATGACAAAAAAAAAAAAAAAAAATGACAAAAAAAGCCAATTCTCTTCGGACCCAACCGAATGTTAAAGTTTAAAAAAAATCTGGCCAAGTTTTCAAGGGTTGTAAATGCAAATCAAAAAAAAAGCCAATGACATTTTTATTAAGTGAAAAGTATATCTGCCATTGATCGCTCAAAATATATAGTTTTAAGTGTAAAGCATGTATTCTAAACCATCAATGTGATTGCCTTCGTTGCATTTTCTCAGCTAACACAGTTTAGAACCTTCACCATCTGTCTGACATGATTTACCTGGAGCAGAGCACGCTCGACTGTCTTCGTGATCAGGAATGAATGTATACAAAAATAAATAAATAGATTTTAAAAAAGTGCAAGTGCAATGTCTTTTTAATGTATTCAAAGTGTGACACAGTAAAAATGTTATTTATTATCTTTTAAGGAATTGTATCAAATCGCTTTATGCCCGCTGTGTAACAGAGGACAATGTCAATTTCTTGCCTATTTGTGATTAAATTTGATGATATGTGATGTGTAATACGAGATTCAGATGCCATGCATGCCAACGTCTTCACTTTTTAAATTTCAAAATATCTAATACGAAGAAGAAGTCATTAAGTATATGATCTTAAGATCAGGATGTCAAATCACGGCGCAAACAATACATATCATCATTACATGTCATTAATACAATATAATAAATAAAAAAGGGAGAGTTCAATTCTTATATACCGCACTACTGATACGTCTCGGTGCAGTTTACAGACGCCTGGTCATTTTTGGTCTGACTGGCTCTGGGTGTTGACGCTACTGCCCCCCTGCCCCCTCCCCGGGGAGGTTATAGCCCAGCATGCCGCATGAAGCGGTGAAAGCTAGCAAACGAAAATATCCTGTCATTAAGAAGGTATATATTGTTATTATTTGGTAGTCTCGCTATATGTTTTGCTGTATCATTGTGTCATATTGTGTTATTTCGTTTTGCCTTGAAAGGCTGTTATATCCGATCCTCAGACGAAGTTGAGACCACGTTTTCCAGCTTCGTAGGTGGGCACACCAACCACTAGGCCATCCGATACAGTCGGATGCTGACGATCACATCGTCCAAAACGAATGAATTCTCGAGTTTATCAAAATTTTGGAAGTGGGCACTTCTTTCAGGTTGTTATTCTACTTCTTGGATGATGGACCCCTCCCTTTCCAAAATCCTACACCCTCTATGAATATAATGCTTTTTACGCACCAGTTATCTTTCAGGTCTAAAGTAAAAATATAGTTGGATACATTAATAAGGAATCATAATAAAAATGCACTTTAATACCATGATAGACAGAAAACATGGCCTAGGCCTATACTTGTAGGGAGGTTTTAGCCATTGCTTCCCTTAATTACAGGATTTTGGCAAAAACCACTTGGTACTTAATAGACATGTTTAGAATTGTATCAAGTTATTGCAAGGAAATCCACTAAGTATAGAGCAGGCTGTTTCACGCGTTTAGCAGCTCCCGGCGTTTAGTAGTTCCACACGTTTAACAGCATTGTATGTTTAGCCAATGTGTTTAGCCTTGCGATAAACTTATTACAGAATTATGTATATACCGGTGAAGCTAAACGCATAGCTAAACGTGTAACACTGCCAAACATGTATAGCATTTTCTTATGTGAGAAGCTTGAGAAGATATACGTGTTTAGTTTTTACACATATTTCTAAACGCGTTCAGGTACTAAACGTGTGTTATATGTGTTTAATAGCTAAACACTGTTTTTATAGTGTAACAACACAACAGTACATGTTATCACGAATTTAAAGTTTCACAAAAAGCTAAGATTAAAAAAGAAAGACGTAGACACATGCTGTATGTTTCTACATGTGGTATAAATATTTTCTTATTATTTGTCAAAAGAAATATAATTAACGGCTTTTGTATTTACGAAGTCACGTCTTAATAATCTTGTGGTTATCTTTGTCACGAATGAAAATTCCAGCAAACGTAATTACTACAGGAAAATTACATAGAAGTGCAAATGTAATATTCATCATTGCTTTCTCACATAGAGTGAGGAAAACTTAGGAAGAAGCGTTGAGCACACCAAGAGAGCAGGTTTGAAAACCAGAAAATGAAGAATACCACCCTAATGTTAAATGATACTTTGGTGGCTGACGCCTTTCCACTGAACGGATCAAACGAGACTATTCCCCCCTGTCAACGCATGAGCTGCATCGTCTTTATCACAGTGGAAGCCTTGATATCGCTGGTATCGGTAACGTCTAATTGTTTTGTCATTTTTGCGTTTTGGAAGTTCAAGTGGCTTCGGTCGAACACTAACATAGCCATTGTGAGCTTGGCACTGGTTGACGTTTTGACCGGTCTAATCAGCATGCCTTACAATATAGTCCTAGGGTATCTCGTCGACATCTTTCCAGCATTGCATCATTTGGCCCTCAACAAGTACTTCTGCCTTGGAAAAATAGCGACACTTTGTACATTTCTTTCCCTTTCAATGCTCCTACAGACTCTGATTTCTTTTGAAAGATACATGAAGATATGCTGGCATATTCACTATCCCAGAGTTTTACCAAATAAGAGATTTTATTTCATCACTGGCATGTGCTGCTTGTATATGGTCTCTTTGAATTCTATACCCTTCATGGGCTGGAATAACTGGACTCCAGGCGTGGAATGCAGGGCGGAGACCTCTGTTTCAGGATTTCTACGCTTCATTTTAACACCACATGTCCCTGTTTCGCTAATGGTTGCTTTAGGTTTCTACATCGCGAAAGTCAAGAAGCAAAAGCAACAAGTGGGGCAGTATGGCAATTCTTTATCGCAAAGGCGGCAAACTGTTACACTGACAAACCAAACAGCCAGTGGTAGCGTGATGCCGATGTTTCCATCAGTTTCCGACCCACCAGCTTCTCCGAACGCGACTAGCCGTCCCGGAGGAATAAATACAGTTTCAAGTGTCGTCCAGGGACCCAGTGTGGGAGGCGAAAGCGGGGTGCCTGGTCCCAGTGGTTTGGGGTCATTGGCAGCAGCTGCGTCTGAGGGTGATCCTTCCACGTCTCATATCCGCTCTAACAAGTCAAAAAGGATGAAAATCAAATTACCGACAAGCGACACAGAGGCAAAGCTTGCAAAAATGACTGCAGTTACCCTCGGTAGCTTCTTTGCTCTGTATTGTCCATACCCGATAATATTGTGGAGCGAAAAATACTTTGAGAAGGGCAGTTTGACATTTGCTGTTCTTCGAAACATTGCCGTTGAATTAGCATCCTTAAGTTCAGCAATTAATCCGTTCATATATGGTTTGATGAATTCCAATTTTAGGCGAGCATTTTTCAAAATGTTAAACTTGAAAACAGAAAGCATCTAATTTCCCTTTTTCACCAAACGTGTATATTAATTTTCTGGCCCAAGGTATTGTGTACATCTGTCAGTTAAAATGCACAATGGTATACTAAGTTCAATATTATGAGAACTGTTCCTTATATCAGAGGACTGCACAATGAGTTCGATATTGATATTATCAATGAAAAAGTGATAGTGGCTTCTTATAAAAATGACTACTTGGCGTCACTTTCAGTTTCGCCCTATGAAGCTCATTGGATCTGATTAAATTTCCATGCTCATTAATTCAGCAGTTAAAACGATTACGTTCTATACTATATTGATGTTAATGGGTGACTTAATTATTGTTTTTAGCTATTATTTTTATGACAAACTTGGTAAAATTTTCCCAATATATGTATTTTATATCTATACTTTTATTCAATTTTGATGAATACTTTAAAATATTTTGAAGAAACTTTTGCTGGACACCATTCCTTTTTCAATGCCATGCCTTGTTCTAATTCTCAAATTGATTATCCATATTGTCAATTTGCATGCGTCAGTGTCAAAGGGCTTAGTCCATCGCTCGACTCAGCTCTTTCTCGACGATCTACAAAAACAGGTTCCACAAGTGCGGTTATATCACCTTTAAGAAGATAATTGAATATTTTGCCATAAAAAAGCCTGTAGTTTTGTCTGTTGTTTTCTGCACTGTAGATTGGTTGTCATAGATCACATGGGAAGTACAAGAATGTGCTTGTAGGATTTTTTTCGGATAATTTATTTCATCCTGAAGGATGATAAACAGGTGTCTTCATATTGATCGAAAAAAATGGTTTCATATAATTGGTATAATCAGTGGCTTAGCAGTTGAGAGGTAGTTAAGTAAAAATGCAGCAGGCATTTCGTTGTAAATTTTGCTCATCAGCAGATGATAAATTCGTTAAATTTGTTCCAGTTGGCATGATGATGGAACCATAATTTTAGCAAACAGCATATAAGCTAATAGCATTGCTTTGTTTACGTCTTCAGACATAAACAGTAATACCCAAATTAACTTTCTTAGTTTCTTAGATTCGGTATCAGGTCACCCCCATCCCCACCCCCTCGGATAATTCCCCCCGCCCTGGTCAATCCTCCAATCATAATGAGAAATAACACTTTGATATTGAGAAAAATGTAATTATTAATGCGTGCCTTTAAACAAACTGTATGTCCAGGTTAAGGTGGAGTAAACATTTATCTCATTAATCCAGGTAATAAAGTTGATGAAGTAACTGCCAACATAAATAAACAACAACTTTCGAAACTTCTTTTCCTTTCTATACTGTTATTCAGAAAACTCGCTAGCAAAAAATACAATTAATATAACATGTCACTCTTCTTTCTTTTATGAAATTAATAAAATGGCAAATCAGCAATATTAATATCTTAGCATCTAATGATTTAAAGTTATGTCTCCGGTCTGTTTAAGCACTTAAGTGAGCTTCCTGAATCTTGTAATTAATAACCAATACTTTTTTTCATTTACTATTTTGTTTTTCAATTCACTTACATAATGTATAAATGCCCCAAATAGATAATTCAAAACCGGTGTAACAGTAATCCAAGTCCCCCAGGAACCGAGGTCCAATTAGCACGTCCAATTAGGACGTGCATTACTACACGTAGGACTTGCATTACTTGGTAGCCTTTGTCCTACGGACATTGAATCCTAGTAACGTATGTCCTAGGACTTCCATTCCTAGCAACGCATGCCTTAGGACTTGCATTCCCAGGACTTAGTGTCCGGGCGGACTTGCTTAACTAGGACGTGCACTCCTGCCACACAGGTCTATGTTCGTTCCTGGTGAGTCGGGTGTCTTGTGGGGTTGAAGAATATCGAGGGGGGGAGACGAGGAGGGGTTCTTGGGGGAGGATCAGGTAGCGGAGAAAATACCAGCAATCCTTAAGTTCCCACACTGTGCCTGCAGAGCACAGCTTTCACAACGGTATAGTAGTCAAAATTACTCCAAGATTTGACTACTTTTATCCCACAATCAGAAACAGTTTCAGAGATTTCTTCCGGCTTCATATATGTGAAACAAAATTGTTTCATCCATGCTGTTGCAGTAATTTTAAAATATTCACTTTTTGTTATGGATAATTGATTCTTCATTACAATTCCCATCCAACAGATGTTGGGAAATTCCTCATTTTGATTGATCATATCACATCATATCTATTCATTTCATTTATCTTTTGCTTGTTTGATGTGTTCAAAAATCTGATAAATTGCCAGTTGCCTCTAACTGTTTTTTTTTTTAATATTGGACTACATGTATATGAGAAATGATTTTCACAATTCCCTTTATAAAGAGGGCATTTGCAAAAAAAAATAATAATAATAATAAATAAATAAATAAATAAAACATCTCCATTCAAGTTAAACTGCAATTGTCATAAGTTTATTTTTACAGATAAATGAGTGATCTGTTTCCTTATAGAAAGCGTTATATTATTGAGCACATGTAAGTCATGTAAGTCTTGGCAACACCGAGTGCTAAACATCTATGGAGATGGTGTAAATTACAAAAAAAATGACAAAAATGTCGAATGTTTAAGTTTAAAAAAAATCTGGCCAAGTTTTCAAGGGTTGTAAGTGCAAATCCAAAACAAGGCAGTGACATTTTTACTAAGTCTAAAGTATACATGCCATTGATTGCTTACAATATATAGTTTTAAGTGTCATGCATGTATTCAAAACCATCAATGTGATTGCCTTCGTTGCATTTTCTCAGCTAACACAGTATAGAATCTTCACCATTACATCTGTCTGACATGATTTACCTGGCGCATGGCACGCTCGACTGTCTTCGTGATCAGGAATGAATGTATATAAAAATAAATAAATAAATTTAAAAAAGTGCAAGTGCAATGTCTTTTTAATGTATACAAAGTGAGACACAGTAAAAATGTTATTTATTATCTTTTAAGGAATTGTATCAAATCGCTTTATGCCCACTGTGTAACAGAGGACAATGTAAATGTCTTGCCTATTTGTGATTAAATTTGATGATATGTGATGTGTAATACGAGATTCAGATGCCATGCATGCCAACGTCTTCACTTTTTAAATTTCAAAATATCTAATACGAAGAAGAAGTCATTAAGTATATGATCTTAAGATCAGGATGTCAAATCACGGCGCAAACAATACATATCATCATTACATGTCATTAATACAATATAATAAATAAAAAAAGGGAGAATTCAACTCTTATATACCGCACTACTGATACGTCTCGGTGCAGTTTACAGACGCCTGGTCATTTTTGGTCTGACTGGCTCTGGGTGTTGACGCTACTGCCCCCCTGCCCCCCCACCCCTCCCCGGGGAGGTTATAGCCCAGCATGCCACATGAAGCGGTGAAAGCTTGCAAACGAAAATATCCTGTCATTAAGAAGGTATATATTGTTATTATTGGGTAGTCTCGCTATATGTTTTGTTGTATCATTGTGTCATATTGTGTTATTTCGTTTTGCCTGGAAAGGCTGTTATATCCGATCCTCAGACGAAGTTGAGACCACGTTTTCCAGCTTCGTAGGCGGGCACACCAACCACTATGCCATCCGATACAGGCGGATGCTGACGATCACATCGTCCAAAACGAATGACTTCTCGAGTTTATCAAAATTTTGGAAGTGGGCACTTCTTTCAGGTTGTTATTCTACTTCTTGGATGATGGACCCCTCCCTTTCCAAAATCCTACACCCTCTATGAATATAATGCTTTCTACGCACCAGTTATCTTTCAGGTCTAAAGTAAAAATATAGTTGGATACATTAATAAGGAATCAGAATAAAAATGCACTTTAATACCATGATAGACCGAAAACATGGCCTAGGCCTAGACTTGTAGGGAGGTTTTAGCCATTGCTTCCCTTAATTACAGGATTTTGGCAGAAACCACTTGGTACTTAATAGACATGTTTAGAATTGTATCAAGTTATTGCAAAGAAGTCCACTAAGTATAGAGCAGGCTGTTTCACGCATTTAGCAGCTCCCGGCGTTTAGTAGTTCCACACGTTTAACAACATCGTATGTTTAGCCAATGTGTTTAGCCTTGCGATAAACTTATTACAGAATGATACATGTATATACCGGTGAAGCTAAACGCATAGCTAAACGTGTAACACTGCCAAACATGTATAGCATTTTCTTATGTGAGAAGCTTGAGAAGATATACGTGTTTAGTTTTTACACATATTTCTAAACGCGTTCAGGTACTAAACGTGTGTTATATGTGTTTAATAGCTAAACACTGTTTTTACAGTGTAACAACACAACAGTACATGTTATCACGAATTTAAAGTTTCACAAAAAGCTAAGATTAAAAAAGAAAGACGTAGACACATGCTGTATGTTTCTTCATGTGGTATAAATATTTTCTTATTATTTGTCAAACGAAATATAATTAACGGTCTTTGTATTTACGAAGTCACGTCTTAATAATCTTGTGGTTATCTTTGTCACGAATGAAAATTCCAGCAAACGTAATTACTACAGGAAAATTACATAGAAGTGCAAATGTAATATTCATCATTGCTTTCGCACATAGAGTGAGGAGAACTTAGGAAGAAGCGTTGAGCACACCAAGAGAGCAGGTTTGAAAACCAGAAAATGAAGAATACCACCCTAATGTTAAATGATACTTTGGTGGCTGACGCCTTTCCACTGAACGGATCAAACGAGACTATTCCCCCCTGTCAACGCATGAGCTGCATCGTCTTTATCACAGTGGAAGCCTTGATATCGCTGGTATCGGTAACGTCTAATTGTTTTGTCATTTTTGCGTTTTGGAAGTTCAAGTGGCTTAGGTCGAACACTAACATAGCCATTGTGAGCTTAGCACTGGTTGACGTTTTGACCGGTCTGATCAGCATGCCTTACAATATAGTCCTAGGGTATCTCGTCGACATCTTTCCAGCATTGCATCATTTGGCCCTCAACAAGTACTTCTGCATTGGAAAAATAGCGACACTTTGTACATTTCTTTCCCTTTCAATGCTCCTACAGACTCTGATTTCTTTTGAAAGATACGTGAAGATATGCTGGCATATTAACTATCCGAAAATTTTACCAAAAAAGAGATTTTATTTCATCACTGGAATGTGCTGCCTGTATATGGTCTCTTTGAATTCTATACCCTTCATGGGCTGGAATAACTGGACTCCAGGCGTGGAATGCAGGGCGGAGACGGCAATGGCAGGTTTCGTGCGCTACGTTGCAACACCGCATATCCCAGTTTGTCTGTTGGTTGCTTTAGTTTTCTACATTGCAATATTTAGAAAAGTCAAGAAGCAAAAACAACAAGTTGGGCAATATGGCAACGCGTCTGAGGACACACTATCGCAAGGGTTGCGAAATGTAACACAGAAAAACCAACCAGCTAGTCACGGCATGGCGCCGAAATTTCCATCAGCTGCTGGCCCATCAGCAGCGCCCAACGCGACTACTAGCCTCGAATGTATAAATACAGTCTCAAGTGTGGTTCCGGGACCAAGTGTGGAAGGCAAAAGCGGGATTTCTGGTCCCTCTGGTATAGAGCCAATGGCAGCAACAACGTCTACTGGCGATCCTTCTATGTCTCATATCCGCCCTGACAAGTCTAAAAAGGTAACAATCAAATTACCGACCAGCGTCACAGCGCCCAACGCCACTACAAGTCTCGAATGCATAAATACTGTTTCAAATGTGGTTCTGGGACCAAGTGTGGAAGGCGAAAGCGGGATTTCTGGTCCCTCTGGTATAGAGCCAATGACAGCAACAACGTCTACTGGCGAGCCTGCTACGTCACATATCCGCCCCGACAAGTCTAAAAAGGTAACAATCAAATTACCGACCAGCGACACAGAGGCAAAGCTTGCAAAAATGACTGCAGTTATTTTGTGTAGCTTCTTTGCTCTGTATTGTCCATATCCAATAATATTCTGGAGCGAGAAATACTTTGAGAAGGGTAGTTTGACCTATGTTGTTCTTCGAAACATTGCCGTTGAATTATTATCGTTAAGTTCAACAATTAATCCATTCATATACGGTTTGATGGATTCCAAATTTAGGCAAGCATTTTTCAAAATGTTAAAATGCTAGGGGATTAGATCACCATCACTCAAAAGTACAACACATTTCATGTCCCTTTTTTAACCAACCTGGTATCTTACGTTACTAATCGCTATGTAATCTTTAATAAGCGTGAGGTATTCTGGAGAGATATACCGTGAAAAAATTCAATGGAATACATATTATTATATGATGGCATCCCTATATGATATCACAAATAGAATTAGAGGTCTGGAAAATGAGTTTGATATTGATATTTTCAATGAAAAAAATAATGATAATTTTCATTGAAAAATACTACTTGGCGCCACTATCAGGTTCAATCCAAGGAGTTGGATATGGTTCAAGGTCATAAATACCACAGTTAAAACATCTCTGTTCTTTTGTGATATGACAGAATGCCGTATGTAGACCAATGTAAAATGTAAAATGCATGTGCTACGGAGATCCCAGTCGAATCAAGCCAAGATAAACATGCATTATTTCCATTAGCTAAAAGACCAGGAAGATTTGTTGTCAGTTATAACAATTATAGAGATAACAATGTCACTTAATGTGAGCATTTATTTTTATTATAAGCTATACACTTACTTCGGTATAAGTGCACATGTTATATATTGGGCGCCTATAACACCAGTATATATATAACCATTGTTATTTAATATGCGTATAAGTTATAATTCTTTTGTGGCCATAGTGACAGTGGTATATTTATTTACAACTTAATCAAAAGCATATGCTATATATTCCACACAGGTTACAATATGTTTTGAGGATACAAAAAAATCAATATCCTAAATTCAAGTACCTACGCTTACTGTTATCCATGGGCGAATGTTTTTAAAGTCATTTTATTAACTTAGTTTTCAATTACAATCACAGCTCGTAGTCTTTCTGAGATATAACCAAAACAGCCAAAGAACAGCAGTCGGTTGGCAAAGCAGACCAACTCACTTTTTCCTTTAACATTTCTACACCCTAAAGAGGTCAATATACCCCACGGGATTATATAAAGGCTTCAATTTTTTAAAAACTTTTTCAGCTCAAAGAGATTTGCCTTTTTCGTCTGTATTTAAAATCAGCTATCATTTGTCTCAGTGCCTTTTCAATATTGAAAATTTCAATGTCAAATCTGACAATATAATAATAGCACAGGGCCAAAGGAAGAGTGATCATTTTAAAAAATATAAAGAATCAGAATTGCTTTAGCAAAAGAAAAAATCAAAAATGGTTTAATTATGTATTTGTATTTTCTTTATATGAAATATGTGAGAGGAAGGGTATTCAATATCATGTAATTCATTTACAATCTACATGTATAAGTATGATCTGTAATATACTGATGTTGTTGTATAACTAATTGTTATGTTATTTATGTTCTTTATTATTTTATGACAAATTTTCTCCATTTACCCAATATTTCTATTTCATGTTTATAGTTTTATTACCATTGGGACAAGTCACATATCCCTGCAATTTTGATGAAAACATCAAAATATTTGAAGTAGCTTTAACTAGATACTTTTCATTTCATTTTCATTGCCAAACCCTGTTCAGATGCTTTAAGTTGTCTACCGTTGTGACGCTATTGTCAACACGTCATAGATGTAATCGAAGGGCTTAGCTCATCTCTAGACTCAGCTTTTGCTCCATGATCTACTAAAAGAGGCTTTTCAAGTGCTGTTATATTAACTCTTAGAAGATAATTAACTGAATAATTTGCCGTTTACATGCAAGAAGAAGCTGTGCTCTCAGAGGCGTAATTTTACCACCTGTTTTCTGCACGACAGATTGGTCTTCACATTGAGCGAAGAAATGGATTTATAGAAATGGTTTAAACAAGGGCTGATCATGAAGGGATAGTTAAGTTAAAATTTTTAAAAGCTGTAACACGGCATTTCGCTGTAAATTTTGCCTATCAGCAGGTGATTTAAAATTCGTTCGCACTAATATGATGGTTTGCAATATTCTAAATGAAACATGATGTTGTTTCTATAAAAGTCATTAAGTAGGTCGATATTCAGATAGTGGCTATTACTACCTCTAGGTGCATCGCGGCATAATTGCTACTGAATTATAGCGGATCACCACAGGCGCACTTACCTGCCAATAAACACTGACGTCACCCGGGTTGTTTCTCTAAAAAAAAAGCAGCGGAAATATTTTTGTTTTGTGGTGTGGATATGGGTAAAAGTATAATTTATTATATAATATGCTCCGGCGCTCACGGTTACCATAGGTTATTTGGTTTTACAAATTTAATTAAAATCGTATTCTATATATTCCATACTGGTTGCATAATGCCTTGAGGATACAAAAATTAATATCCTTAATTCAAAGTACGTACAATTACTGTTATTCATAGGTGATTATTTTAAAAGTAATTTTGTCAACTTGGTCTTAAATTTCAGTGCAAGCAGCTCATTGTCTTCCTGAGATCCATGTAAAACAACCAAATAACAGCAGTCAGCTGGTAAAGTAAAATTATCTTCCTAACAAAATCGATATAAAATAATAATCGTTCATCATAACGTTAATTTGCAACGAAAGTACAGTAATACGCAGTACAGTGTATATAATTACACAATGCGGTACAGTGCTGCATGTAAGAAAAGGTAGACGCCTGGTCATTCCAAAGGGGATATCTCGACTCCCTGGGGAGGATACAGCCCAGCTGCCGTAGGAAGCGCTGAAAGTCAGCATGCTTACAATCTCTTTGGCTTCATTCACATGCAATGTCTATTTTCTAAATTCTATTTTCTATTCGCGGTATGTCTTATGATCACGGTCTGTGCCCTGAATATCCCGCGGCGTAATTACTGGCAGCGCGAGCCAGTTACTTATACGAAGCTGTAATTAATTCTCGGCTGTGCTCGCGCTGCCAGTAATTACGCCGCGGAATATTCAGGGCACAGACCGTGATCATAAGACATACCGCGAATAGAAAATAGAATTTAGAAAATAGACATTGCATGTGAACGAAGCCTTAACCAGGATCCCTCCTTCAACCCCTTAGTGCAGAGTGCCAATCGTGGAGAAAGTAGGTACCGTTTATAAATTTTTCACGGGGTAAACGCGTCCCCCCCCAATTTTTGCTATTTTGATTTGGGCCATTTAAGTGTCATATTATGTTTTAAAATTTTACACTGTTCCAGATAAGTCCAACAAGAAGCGATCCATGCACTCTGAATGCGTTTTTAAATCCAATAACTTGCGTCTTTATTATAAATTATGTATTTAAAGCGATCAGTGTGTTGGCCAATCAACTCCCTTGTCATAGTTGTGAAGAGCGCGGTTATCCTCTTGAATTTTCTCAACTAACGCATTTCAGAATCTTCGCCGCCACTTTTGTGTGGTTTACTTGATGGAGAGCCCGCTCGGGTGTCGCTTTTACCCGTTAATGCTTCTGACAAACTGGTCAGAATGACTTATATTGTAAACCTAGTTAACCTTAATTAAAGTCATTTTATTAGCTTTTTATCAATTAAATGAAATCGCCATATGTGTGCAATGTGACAAAGGGCAATTGTACTGCTAGCCGATATGTGATTATCTCTGACGATATGCGATGTCAGATGCCATGCGTGCCAGCGTCTTCATTTTTAAATCTCAAGCCATATGATACAGAAAAGAAGTCCTCAAGCATATGATCTTACACTTACAGTCGCGTTCTCAAATCAACATCTCAAAGAATTGGTATCCGTGCTTCATTCCTTGAAAGAAAACACTAGGCTTAATAACGTATAAAATAAACCTCAATAATACACGCAACCTCGAATTTTAGGTTTTGTTAAAAGCTAAAAGAAAAAAGAAAAAATTAGCAAATACAATAATACTACATGCGATAGTGGACCTACTTTCCTTTCATTCTGTCAAACGAAATACATGTATCAGTGTTTTATATTGAAGCCACCACTTGTCAATCATCTTTGGGTTATCTGATAAGCAAATGAAAAATCCAGTAGGGGCAGAAACCACGGGGAATCGAAGCACTCGAGCATCAGAGACCGTGGGTGGTTTTGAAGTCAAGGACAAATTCAGGTATATATGCATGGATAACAAAGACGTTGCCAATTGAACATTCAGAATTGCTTCCGCTCTCTGAATTTGGTGAAATCAAGACGAATCGCTGAACGCACACAGAGCGCTTGTAGATTTGAAGACAGGAATATGTCCAACACTACCGTGATGTTGAATGAAACTTTGGAGGCCGATGTCATTCCACTGAACGGATCAAATGAGACTACTCCCTCCTGTCAACGTATGAGCTGCATCGTCTTTATCACAGTGGAAGCCTTGATATCGCTGGTATCGGTAACGTCTAATTGTTTTGTCATTTTTGCGTTTTGGAAGTTCAAGTGGCTTCGGTCGAACACTAACATAGCCATTGTGAGCTTAGCACTGGTTGACGTTTTGACCGGTCTAATCAGCATGCCTTACAATATAGTCCTAGGGTATCTCGTCGACATCTTTCCAGCATTGCATCATTTGGCTTTCAACAAGTACTTCTGCATTGGAAAAATAGCGTCACTAAGTACATTCCTTTCACTTTCAATGCTCCTACAGACTCTGATTTCTTTTGAAAGATATGTCAAGATATGCTGGCATATTCACTATCCCAGAGTTTTGCCGAAAAAGAGATTTTATTTCATCACTGGAATGTGCTGCCTGTATATGGTCTCTTTGAATTCTTTACCTTTTATGGGATGGAATAACTGGACTCCAGGCGTGGAATGCAGGGCGGAGACGACAATGGCAGGTTTTATGCGCTACATTGCAACACCACACGTCCCAATTTGTCTGTTGGTTGCTTTAGGTTTCTACATCGCGATATTTAGAAAAGTCAAGAAGCAAAAACAACAAGTTGGGCAATATGGCAACGCATCTGAGGACACACTATCGCAAGGGTTGCGAACTGTTACACCGAAAAACCCACCAGCTAGTCAGAGCATGTCCCCGAAATTTTCATCCGCTGCTGGCCCGTCAGGATCGCCCAACGAGAATTTTCGCCTTGAAAGTGTTAATACGGTTTCAAGCGTCGTCCCCGGACCAAGTATGGGAGACGAATGCGGGATTTCTGGTCCCTCTGGTATGGCGCCAATGGCAGCAACAACGTCTACTGGCGACCCTTCTGCGTCTCATATCCGCTCTGACAAGTCTAAAAAGGTGACAATCAAATTACCGACCAGCAATACCGATGCCAAGCTTGCAAAAATGACTGCAGTTATTCTCGGTTGCTTCTTTGCTTTTTATTGTCCATATCCAATAATATTTTGGAGCGAGAAATACTTTGAGAAGGGCAGTTTGACCTATGCTGTACTTCGAAACATTGCCGTTGAATTTTTATCGTTAAGTTCAACAATTAATCCGTTCATATACGGTTTGATGAATTCTGAATTTAGGCGTGCCTTTTTCAAAATGTTAAAATGTTAGAGGATATCACCATCAGCACTTCAAAGTTGGACACATTTCATGTTCCTGTTTCATGACACGTGGGTATTGTTCCGTATCATTATATTGTTCTTTAATTTTTTTAGTGGAGTACGTGTATTGTGTGGATTTTTAAAGTAAAAATACGCATCTCTTGTAAATATCACAACTAGCGTCAGATCACTGGGTAACGTTGTTTGCTCTGATATTCATTCAATATAGACTACTCGATGAAAAGTTGATAATGAATTGTAATGAAAGAGAATTCTACATGACGCCGCTACCTAAGGCTCACACCATGAAGCTGGATATGGCCTTAGAATTGAGAAACAAAGAGGCAACTACTCACAAACTACTCATGAACAATTTTTTGCAGTTTGTAAATAAATGTAAAATGTATGTACGAGAGAAATCACTACGCTTTCTTAAAGCCTGGATTAACAGCTGTTATTTTCATCAGCTGAAAGATCGGAGGGGGGATGTACAGTTGCAACATCAATAGAAATCACAATATAACTAAACCTGATTGTTTATGTTTATTATGATACTACATGAATTAGCTAATTGCAATATTCAATGCAATATAACACTAGTATGTAAAAAAAATGTTATTTGATGTACGTATCACATAGAATTCTGGTTTGATCATTGTCATGTACATGTGTACCACGTGCTAGTACCGTAAATAAATAAATAAATAGATTAATGACTTTATTAATTAATTAATTAATAAGCAGAGGCACGCGAAGACCTTTGACTTTTGTCCGCACTGTCCCAGACCAAAGATGCACAAAAATTACCAAAAATTTAAAACTTGATATTATTTTTATTTTAATCTGATATTTTCACTTATGCTTTTAAGTCCTAGTCTTGTTGTACGTATCCAGTTTCAAGTCCACATTCTCCACACGTATTTTTAAATCTAAAGTAAAGAGAAAACTGCACAGAAATAATTGTTTTGGGAAAAATCTGATTCATTGAACTCATAAAAGGGTTGTTTTCTTTAAGAAAAATTCGTACACTCAAAAAGTGTGCCACTAGAAACATAAAAAATCTCTATTTATTTTCATTTATTAAACTTCATTTCATAAGGGTAAAGAATGGTATGTCCGAACCATAACTTATTTTTTCTTTATTTTGTTAAATACTACAATGATAACAATAAAAATATTTTAATGCTATTAAAATAGTAAATACAAGATAGCATTCCTCTTTTTTGATATAATAATAATAATAATAATAATAATAGTTTTTTGAAAATTGATTAAAAAGTTGGATGGTACATAAATAATTACACTAAAGTTTTAATTTTAAGAGAAAACATGCCAGACATTAAAATATTTCCTAAAAACATTTTAAAATGCATTTTCAAAAACATTAGGATTATAAATGAATCTTTGGATGCACTTGGTAAAATCAAAAAATCACTGAAGAGTTGACAGTGCCTAGGGTATAAAAGTCCTAAAGGCTCTGACTTTTCTCAGCTTTGGCACTTCAAAACTTATAAAACTGTTCCCTCCGTGATGGTAAAAGGTGGTGGATTGTGTGGTCATTAATCCACAGTTTTTTTTTTTTTTTTTTTTTTTTTTTTTTGCAGCATTCCTTTACACATTCCTTGTGCAGAAAGTTCAGTGATTCGGTATTGGTAGCTTGAAGTGCTTCTTGTTATGAGTTTTCAGGATATTGTTCCATTTTTTATAAAACTGCGGAATTGTTCGTTCACCCATGTTTTTTTTTCATTATTTTTATTGCTTTTATTGATAAGTGGTTGTTTAGCAGTTTTCATAAAAGGCAAACTAAGATTCGCATGTTTCCAGCATAAATAGGGGTCTCCAGTCAACGTTTGCTAATACTGCAGTAAGCAGCGTTTTTAAATTGGTACTTGATATTTTCTTTGTCATTTGTATCGTTTTTGGTTGCACAAAATGGATGGTTTGCATAGAACAACATTGTGGTCTGAATTTTCTATTGGACATGAAATTTGGGTTTCCATATATTAGTTTTCCATAAACCGGGAAAGTTGTTGAAACATTATTTGCTTTTCAATTTCTATTTCTGTTGCCAAGAACATTCCACAATAACTTTAAATGGGTCCATTTATTAAAACATGTTTATGTTTGACACCATCCAAGTATAAATAACTCTTTGGTATGGATCTGTTTTTTTTCTCTCTGACATCAGATGAAACTAGTGTTATTCTAAACAAATCACACATCTTGCGAACAAAAACTCTGAAAAACGTGTTGCACCTGCTAATGAAAGAATTCCATCTCAACGAGTCACGCACAAGATCTCGTATTCCGCTGACATTTCGATAAAATTTGTCTCGATGATAAATAATACATGGCGCTTTTACATTTGCAGATCAGTGATATAATGCATTTCTCCACAGATGCATCCGTATGTTATGCAAAAAGAAAATCATGATGTTAATTGAAAAAGTTATTTTATATGCTAATAACAAGCAAAAAATATTTACACTATTAAACAGTCAGGGAAATGAGAGCATTAAGAACACAAAATGCACGATGAAGAAGACAATGCACTGAAAACCAAGAGGCCGGTTTTCAAAAGCAGATTCTTAAAGCCAAGTGAAGGTGTGTCGATATGAAAGGATAAAATTCTTTAAAAAAAAAAAAATATATATATATATATATATATATATATATATATATATATATATATATATATATATATATATATCGGGGTGAATTTGCTGTTTCGAGATGATGACTTTTACAGCAACGTTAATGTGGTGAAAATTATATTTTCGATTTCAAACAGATCTCTCTCCTCTGAACAGTTATCAACGCTGTCTGAATGTCTAGTCAATCATAACAATAAGCACAGCAATCTACCGTCAGGCAATTTTCTTGAAAGGCTTACAATTCTGAAGCCACGAGTTGATTTCCTATTAGATATTAACAGATATTTCTCTAGCTAATTCTTTGCACTTTTCATCTGTATTGTACTGTCCAGCGAAAATTGCCATCATCACTTCGCTGGCTTCTGATAGACAGTAATTATATCCGTGCACGTTCGAAGCTTTTGCTCTCATGTTGAATCGCGTGTGCAGATCTTCACGTTTCAGTCCAACACGACGTGAGCGAGCTTGGTATTAAAATCCTAACATAATTGTCTGCAAGAGCACTTGTACTGGTAATGGATATAAAGAAGAAAAGGATGATCGCCCCCTCCTCCCCCCCCCCCCCCAACACACACACACACACACACACACAGTGCATAGATCATCGTTCTTTATTCTTTTATGAAAGGTTGGGGCTGGATAATAGTCTTTAAAGTGTTCCTCGTTTCAAACAATTCTCATAATTGCGAGTGCAATTTATGTTTATAGATTTTGTCTAAGTAAGTCTGAAATAATGAATATTGAAGACCACTAACAATTAAATAAAATGGAATAGCTCGCTTATTTCTAGGTGTATTTCCGGCCAAACTTTATGGACAATGAGATTTTAGCTTGGATTTGCCTATAAACAATAACATGAATGTAGTGGCGATTCTCTAGGCGGGGGAGGGGGGGGGTTGTGCTTCAAGCAATATGCAGGCAAAAGTCCGTTCCGTCGGAGGTTCTAATAGGTTAGGATTTGAATGCTCTTTTTCTTCCTCTAATGGGACAAAATCCTAAAAAAAAAGAAGCCAAATGCATGTCTTGGTTACTTTTGCGGTGAACGTTTGTCATGAAGTTTCTGAATGCTACAGTCGGGATCGGTGGTTAATTAGAAAATTCGCCCTTTTTACACTTGGGAAAACAAACTCTTCAAATATATAGCAAACACGCACAATGATAAACGGAGAAAGAATTATTAGTAATTATTTAGTAATATGATAATGCTGTGTTTTTTATTGAAGACTGCACTCTATGCATTCAAATTACAAATAAACCCAATATCAGACGTGAGATTTCCAAATACAGCTTTTTACTGAAAGATTGGAGAGGCCTTATAAATGGATTAGGCGTTTACCAACACTACCCGCAGATCTTTTAGCACTAACATCCATATTATAAGCCACAAAACCCACGAATTAACCAGCACTACCAGAGCGGTTGAATGTTAGTGCTAGGTATCGCTTTGTTGGAGCTAAATAATTGTACGGTGTGCTGGATAATTCGTGGATTTTGTAGTTAATCTCGGCGTTAGTGCTAGAAGATCTCCGGGTAGTGTTAGTAAACGCCTTATCCTTTTATAAGAGGGAACAACAACAAAAAAACCAAAAGCTAATAATGAACATGTACCTCTTCTCGGTTTAATATCTGCTGTTTTAACATTAAAATGTCTGTCTGCTTCAATCTGTCACTCTTGTATATCTTTCATGTGTGCTTGCGCTTGTAACTGTCTCCCTCCTTCTGTCTCTCTTTTACCCTCAGTGAGTGTGTGTGCGTGAGTGCGTGACTTTTCGAGTGCGCGAGCGAATGAGTGTGATTTCTTCATTCACCGCTTACAGAATGTGTATGTATTAATATGTATTTGTGTGTAATGTGCTTTTACTCGACTAGTCCCTTCGCTTAGAATCGCTGTTTGGTACCGTTTTAGTTGATATTACTAAGTTCTATACACGTCATGATCTTGTCATTACAGAAGGAAACATCGACGTCAGGCACTTTTATCGAGGGTTTCAACCTTAGTCGTTTTTAATTACTGAATTGGGAAAAGAGGGTAGCTTTGCTCAATCATTTAAGATAGAAACGAACTCAAAACCCTTTCTAACACGTATTGAATACCTTGAAATAAAGCCATATTTTAAAACGTAAAATAAATGCAATTTTGTGTCATTCTGTGTGACTCTAAACACTGTAGGAACGCTGCCCGAGCAATACCATTATACTGTTCTCCGTTAAAAGACAACAGTTCACGATGGATAAATTAGATTTTGCTATAGCATCCGTAAACCTACAGAACGAGCTGACAACATCTGCTGCCGTAAACTGAAACCCGTCATTTCTGTACGTGGCAATTTTTCTTTTTGTTGTTTTCACTGTTTGGTACTATGTTACTGGTTAGAAGGAGCATGTAGTGGAAAGAAATCCCTTGCGACGTTTCATATTTTCTGTTGCATGCGATAACTACTGTATTTGCTCATCATGATCACAAATCCATTAATTTTGATGTAAGTTCAGGATGGACAAAAAAAAAACAAAAAAACAAACTGCTTAATTCCCCTATGTATTTTAGGCGTTTATAAAGTATATTGAATTAAACAGATGTTTTCTCAGGCAAAATATTGCTTCTTACGCAGATCAATTTTTCGACATGTTACATATGTATGGATTCAACATCCCCCCACACCAAAAAAATTACTAAAAGGGAAAAAAACATACCTCACTCTCTATAATTGTTGAAGATGAGAATTTTGTTTGACCGTATTCTCAGTTAATTTTTAAATCATGCCCACCTACAGACTGAGTAACTGTGGAAAATAATCGACGGATTCGTATTTAGTATCGAATTCAGTCTCAGAAACCTCCTATTATTTAAAACAGTCGAGATTTACCCTGCCCTATTCATAATTACATGTACATATCAAAAATGATGGATTTACCGACCTAATCAATACACATAAGTAACATCAGGGGAGAATATAGGATTATTTGCAGGGGGGCGGATGCGAAGCCGATCTCTCCCCCCCCCCCCCCCCCCCCAGGCCGGTTCTTTTAGAGACTGTTAGAAATTCTTTATCCTACCATAATTGCATACTACTGTATATGTTGTTTATAGTTCTGAGCTTCTTTCGTCGATATTAAATAAAGGATGTTCGAGATTTATGTTTTAAAATGCATAAAAAATAATTGTAAGCTACTGTCTGACTTATTAGCTATGACACTCGACATTTCTAACCAAAACTCCGCGTCTTTAAGAAATATAAGACCATTTGTGGTGTCACGCAAAGGGTTTTGTAAGAGCAATCATGACTTGTTTTGCAACCATCCTTCTCGAAGAACCATTTTGAAATGACAATGGCTCTTCTGTGTCTGATGTCGTTTCAAGTTTTCACATACAAGATGATTTAGAGACATTTAATCATCATCATCATTATTATTATTATTATTATTATTATTATTGTTATTATTATTATTATTATTATTGTTATTATTATTATTATTATTATTGTCTGTGAGTGTGCATGCACGCGGACGTGCGTGCGCGTGTGTAAGAACCCCTTTGTATATATGCACTCCTGGAACCATGAAACTTTGGCACGAAGGATTATTGAATTTTTGATAGATGAATTTTCTGCTTGGGCTTCTATAAACGATTTTATGCTTGTTTGCTTCATTTAGTAAAGTTGCACATTCCAAATCGTCAAAGCTACGGTATCAAATTCATTTATAACTGCTAGACGAAGAGGTGCATAAAAGGGTTTTTTTTTTTTTTTCAGATTTCCATTGTTATAAGGGCTCGTTGATTTGATATTTTTGTCATTAATTCTGATATATCCTTTTTAAATGGTCAAACTCTGAACTCTTTTAGTGTTTCATATTTTAGTGTTTCACATTTTTTAATGTTTATGTGCAACATTAATATTCGGAGTGATTATTTGCCTTGTGATATTGCATTAAAATCGACACTGCCGCCGAAAACACCGCGTTTATCTATTATTCTCTATCTTGCTGGCGTGTCTTGCAAGACTTAATACAGTTCACATTCGAAAAACAGCCTTATTGGAATTTTTTCCTGTTATGCAGTTATGTCAAACTATTGGGGAACTAAAATTCTAGGACTAAAATGCAACTTGAATTGGAAAACCAGACTGATTGAATTCTTTTGCTTGCAGCTCTTTTTTTCTTTTGTGAATGTTTATTTTTCACACATTGGCATTTTCAGTGTGTGAATTTGAAATTCCCATGGGCCTGTAACCCTATGCTAGTAACATTTTCTGACTGCACATGTTCCTTGACACAAAATTAAACGTTGGTGGTTATTATGCTTCTAAGAATCCCCGGTATACAGTCTTGATTTTTTACTTGGAATATATCAGTTTTAAATGTATATCTAGGTATGAAAACTATGATAAATAAATATGTAGTAAGATGTGTCAGTACCAATTTGATTTCCTGGTCTGTGGCACTTCTGCACTGCTTATTATGAAGTAATACCATTGGGTAATAGCCTTGGGCAGGTCCCCTAGTATGCCTAATGCCCCTATTTTACACAGACCACGAATCCCACGAATCGCCAGGAATTGACAAATTTCAGGATTCGTGAGGATTCGTGAGATTTTGCCAATTTTATGGCCTAATTCGACACGCTCTACGGTTCACTTACGATACAGGTGCGATAGTGTTACGAATATTCGTGGGATTCGGCTGGAATTGCACGAATACTGTCAAAAATTCACTACGATTTTTTGGAATCGGGCGTTCGTGGCCAAAATTTTGAACAGCTCAAAATTTTTGCCACGAATTCCCGATTGATCAAGAATTGCAAGAACTGACTACGATTATATACGAATCTGTTAAGAACTTCACGAACTGGTTACGATTCAACCAAGAATCCTGAAATTTGTCAATTCCTGGCGATTCGTGGGACTCTTGGTCTGTGTGAAATAGGGTCATTATTAAGACAGCAAGATTTTGTTAAAAAGTCTCCATATGTCGGTAATTCCTATACAGAAGATTTTGAAATTTCGCATACTAGTAGAGAGTTTATAATGGGGCGTCAATTGAGTGAAGCAGTGTACGTGTCACAGCATTGTTGTTCTGCGCCAGCATGGCTCCAAACAGAGCGGCATTGCCAGACAATTGCACAATTGCTTTCTGTCATATTTCTGTTCGTTGTGATGTGTCCTCAGTCATGATCCGGTGCTATGTGAATCATCTTATTTGACATTTAACTATTGTTGGTTGAGGGTGCCATTCCCAAGTAGTCGAGTTGCCACTTTCGTATGCTCCATCGTCGAAGCCTGCTGTGTTATTTCCCAAAAACAATATAAAAGAATTACAGTGCTTTGGACCAGAAAAGTCAATTTAGGCACGCCCTACCTTATCGTGCCAGGCCAACACAACCATTTTTTTTATTGAGTAGGAAGTTGAGAAACTGGGCTTCATGGCCTGTGTTGTCTCCTGATTTGTATTCCAAAGGGCAAAGTAAAGACACTCTATACTGAGCAGTATGAAAGAGAGAGGTCCAGGAAACCGTTGTACAACCTGAGACAGGCTCTTATCTTGTACGGGTTGATCGTAACCAGAGATGCATATCAACAAACAGGTTAAGTCAGCGCTTCAAGAACACGAATAGGGCCCAAATGACATCCGTACTCTGTATTGGAATTCTCTGTTGAATAACAGGTTAACGCTGCCATTCAGCACAATTGCTTTTTGTTATAAATGTGCAATTGCACAATTGCTTTTTGTGATAAATGTACAGATGATCACCAAAAGGAACTCAAATGGAAAAGGTACTAAAAAAAGAAGAAAACACTGTTACTCGAAGTTAGAACATGGAAACATAATGATTATAAAAAATACACTAATTGTCTGGTTGAATATGAAAATTATATTTGTCTTTTAAGGCCTTATTAAAATCACATATGCAATGTTCTGTTGGAATATACCATAATGAATGAAAATGCCATAATGAAAAATGCCCAATGTCGGGGAAGTAGTAGTCAAGCTTATTATACCTCTCTAGTCACAAAGAATGCATTTTTGTAAGAAAAGTTTACAGGAAAGAACTTTGCCGATGTTCGGGCAACTCGATTATAACTTATATTTCAAAGCACACACGCACATACACATAGACGATTCATGCCCCCCCCCTCCCCTCCCCCCCCCCCCCCCCCCCCCCCCCCCCCGGGTGGGCACGTGTCTTTTGACAGCAGCCCTTGCTGCAGATAGAAGGTAGCAAAAACCCCTGCTACATTGTATACGGTATGTTGGAAATCTTTATAAGTAATTATATTTGGTAAATAAAATACATAATTCAAAGTCCCTTCGATTGAAATGCCTTGTGGACCGAGATATAACAGGTAGTGTTATTTCTTTGTTGTTTTGTTTTTCACCGAAAACCATGCACGGCCTTTATAAATTGCCTTCATTTATCAGGACTTGAATTGAACTACCTAACAAGAACAATGATCCTTTAATCGAAACCAATTGTCAATTTCTCCGTCATTGAACAATAACAAAACGGATGCTCGCAAAAAGAACTCCAATCAAAATCAAATATTGGCGTATTTCCACTTTCTCTGCGATTGATGATCAAATGAACGACCATTTATTACCTTTCTCACATTCCAAACTTAATCGATATCCTTGGCCAACAATCTGTTCTGACCTGTTTTCAATATAAACTAATATTGAGTGACAACCCCGAGTAATATCAAGTGCAATACCCTATCGCAGTATCATTTTCAATCTGAGAGCTTTCATCCTGGATGATTGGCATTTACTGCACTGTATAGTTGCCGTATCAGATTTAAAATTTCTTATAAGATAAAAAGCAATACGATTGTCTTTTTGATGAGAAGCAACGCGTTGGTTTTGCATATGTCATCTATCTTCCTTGACTTGCATGCACTAAACACAAAAAACAATCGTTCTATGATAGAATATATAAATTGTGGTTTGATCATTTCAAACGGAGCGCATCAATCGATCATAATATTGTTGTCAGTTGTGAGGAAATCCTGATCTCATTAGGTGCCATTACACCTGGCTTTGTTATTATATAAAATAATCTAGACAGTAGGATGGTTCACACCTTAATTCCCACTAATTTGGGGTCAATTTTTCAGACAGGTCAATTTCTAAGGTCACTTTTCTTCGTGTTATTCAGTGTTTATGTTTATAATATGTCATACACGACAAGATGCGTCAGTGTTTATGTAGATCGTATGTAATACACGACAAGTACAAAGTAAATGTTTTAAAACGAAGCAAATCTTGATGTCAACTCCACATGGTGGGCATGTAGAGAGAGCGGTATAAGACGTGGGGTGGCGATATTCTTTTCTTGCGGATTTTGATGGCGCGCTTGAGGTTAAGGCCCAGTGTCATTAATTGTAACATTAATTCAACTTGAAAAACAGGTCTTTCTGGATGTTTTTTGTCGTTCCACACACTGCTCTGTGTCACCTTTGGCGCCATTTTGTGTCCCACTCACCCTCCCTCTTCCCCAAAACAACACGTGGTCTCGAATGACGACAAATTATTTAATTAACGACAATTAAATGTTCAAGCGTGGCACATTGAAGTAGCAATTAACCCCGTCTCTTATCGCCATCTTGAGTGCACCTGCATGACCTCAAATGACGCATTATTTCAATTAATGACGGTGTAATGCTTTTAACATGTATGCTGAACGCTGAGAATGGCTTTCAATCACAAATTTTGTTGTTATCTTGAAAGGAAAATATATAATAAAAACAAAAAAGCAGTTGCGAGTATTAAATTTTTGCAATGGTGATTGTGTTGATTTCCCAGTGCATATGCTCTGATTTTTGTATTTTCAGGCACTAATTTTTCCGGTGACATACATGTAGCTAGGACACCAATAACCGGTAAATTGGGGGGGGGGGGGGTTGGAGGGGGGAGTCTACCACCTAGGCCAAAACCAAACAAATTTTCAGTCCCGATGAAGTTGAATATTCACCCTGTACCGAGATCCGCCAGTGAGCAAGATTTTGAATCGATTTTGTCCTCAATTTCCTACAGTCATTGTGACATTTTCGCATCTGTGGTTGATTTGTGTATTGTACGTCTTCTGCAGTCAGTGAGCAGATTATGCAAGCTGACAGAAAACCTTGACAGTGTCGCACATTTGTCTATGTAAAATATCCTTTCTTAAGATACTGCAACCTCGAGTTTATTTGAATGTTCACACACACACACACACACACACACACATACACACATATACATACACATACACACATATACATACACATACACACACATACACACACATATACATACACACATACATACATATACATACACACACATACACATACACATACACACACATACACACACACACACACACACACATACACACACATACACACACATACACACACACATACACACACACACACACACACACATACACAGCAAGGGTTAAAGGAAAAAACAGTTTAGTCGGTGGTTAGTTGACGCTATTCATGTTACAGGCATCGGTCGATAAACATTTACATTGAAGTCCTTTTGTGTAATGCAGAGAGACTATGACATAAAAGACTGATAATGTCTTCTAAGATTTGCATATCATGTCATTTTCAAGGTACTTTTATATGGAGGTGAAGACGGATAAGAGATGACCATGTCACTGGCGTTTGATAAAAGTGCATTGCCTTGTTTTTAGGATTGAAACAGAAAACATTTATTTCTCTCTCTCTCTCTCTCTCTCTCTCTCTCTCTCTCTCTCCGTGTGTGTGTGTGTGTGTGTGTGTGTTTTCATTAATAATCCATTGCAGATTCAAATATATATCAGCAAAGGGCAGATAATTGCTGGCGACTTTTATTTCATAGAACGTAATTGCTTTTGCTGTGCTCTCAACAAGCGCAATGCTGGCACTTTAGTCTTTCTACTACAACGACGAAAACATCGATTATCTTTTTTATTTCATTATACTGATATTTTGTTTATTTATTAACTTACTCAAACAGATGCAAGGGCTGACAGAAAAATACCAAACTACTTTCGGGTAGATTGAAAGAGAACTTTTCCTATATATAAATATATGGCACGACATCACGTTTTAGTTCTCAAACGAAGGCAAAACAAATGAAACACGCTCCCCAATGTCTGACATAAAAAAATTCTCCAATTAGCGTCCAATCATGTTGAAGTTTTCAACACCATTTTCTTTTTCACTTTTTCAAAAATGTCCTTAAGTATTTCGTTAGAAGCTAATATGTCTTCTACGCTGTCTATCCCCTCTCCTCCGCCTTTCTCTCTCTCCCTCTTTCTCTCCCTCTCTCTGACTGCATTACCCCAGGGAATGCGCGCCGTGGTAGGGAGCAAGCAGAAGGGAGGCAAGGGAACATCGCCTTGCTGGGTCAGGAGTCGGAGCCGTCGTCGTGACCCCTTTGATCGCAGACAATGGGAGTTCGGTCGGGTTCCCGTGCAACCCCCGTCTAGGCGGATAGATTACAAATAAACTCCGAATCTGTTACAATTGAATGCTTTATTGAACAGTGAAAACAACAAAATACGTGTCGTAACAAAGCGCTTACAATATCTTTCTGCGGCGTTAATATACATTACCAACTGCTTCAGTTCACGAATCTTATTAGCCGGCAAGACGGCGTAAGCTGGCACACGCTTGATTTACCAGTATGAAATGAAGAGTATTTTTTAACTTCACACCTAAAACAGTACAGGCGGAAATTTTGCTTTTCTTACTCAGCTGCACACCTGCAAACATTTAACTTATATTAATCTGACTCCATTCATAGAATATTGATGAAAAAACATCTGTGGGGTTGGGTTTGGCAAAGCTGTGAAAGTAAACGTATGTGGTCGGTGCCGTCTATGCTTCAGAGGGCAGCAAAACACGAAAACCAGTGAACTAGAATTTTGAAGAAGGGGGCACCCTTAAATCAGAAAAACTATGATTCATGGCTATATTCATAATCACAGTTGATAACAGGAAGCCGGTGGACTAGAAAGTAAATGAAGGCAGACACGCTAAAGAAAAAGATTTACGGTATTTTTCTAAATACGATTACGAGTAGAGTTGAGCATCGACACTCCCTCTTGCTTTATGATAAACAGTAGTCCGCACTGCATCCGAGGACAGCGAAAATATGCTCAGTTCTGGGTACGTTACTCCGACATAGTTGACCATACCTCTATTGACAAAGCTCTATTGAGTCACAAATACAGTTTTAGAATCGTATCACAAGATACGTATACTTGTAAGCAATTATTTGACGACTAGCGTAAAATGTCTTTTTTCAGTCCTTATTTAATTACCAATTTTTAAGGGAAATTAAGAGAAAAATTCATTATTTTTTTTTAAACAAAAATATTTTTATATACAAAAAATATCAAACTGTTAATCATAATGTTAATAAAAAATATTTTAAAAATCCATTTTGTTGCAGAAAGAAAAAATCGAGGTTAATAATTTTTATGGATTTTGAAAAAATATATGGAAGTTAGTCATTACGAACAGACAAATCAGTTGTGACTTAAACCCGGGGAAAGTGCAGTTGGAACTGACATCAGTTAGTGACAAACGGATGGAACGAGAATTCTTATTTCCTTATAAAAATATTTAGTTGATCAGTCAGAATCAATATCTATTGCTATTTGTGTTTCATCGTTCTTTTTAATTTTTTTCTTTCAATTTAAGATCTAAAATAATGCATTCACGTATCTCTCTTGGAGATAAAGATTATAACGACAAAAATTGTACATTAAAATTTAATATTTTGAAAAAATATGAAGGCGATACAATGGTGAATCAATAGGAGCAAATATATAGATTTTTGTCTCAGCTATTTTCAATTAATATTGTAATATTCCCAAGCAATGCACTGCGGTTCTTATTATAAATTAGCAAAGCTTAAATTCAACATGGCAAATAAAATCTAGAACAATACAATATATTTGAATGTCTTCCAAGACACATGGCAATTTCAGACAAAAATTAATTCCAGCAAGAACATATTTTAGACGGATTCACTAGCTTCACATTTCATTACAAAATAAAAATTTCAAGCAAATATACACCTTTTGTCTTCCGAACTCGGATATATTTTTTATTTCAAAAAAAAAAAAAATATATCTGGTGTGTTCGCATACAGGACCAATAAATCGATAGCGATTCTGTCAAGTGACGCCATAACTCGGTCTGTTGAATTTAAAGTGAACGGCAGCAGTCTCAGTCATTGGGACATCGATCGTCTGCACGCTCCGCGAGATTCTATATAGAATCAAAAGCGGGGCGCTCAGAGTAAAGAAACGCGACCAAAGACCTCTGCAGATAATATGCGATTTATACGCCGGTTATCATTTGAGAGGAAGACCGCGTTCTTGATTCATTTAACCCTGATCATATCCCGTAGACAAGCCGGCGGCAAAACGCAAATCTTAGCCAAGTGTAAACTTTCGTGAAAGGCTTGCCCTTTTATCTGTGTCCTAGTGAGCTTACGGCAGATTGGTCGGCGAGTCCCATTATAATCTATAGATTTAGCCCGGGGGTTATGGAAATAATATTGATCTTTTTTTTTTCAACTATATTTTAAAGAATAAAAAATGACTTTGTACCTTTAACCAGTCACTTCATTGCTTTTATTTAGGGTGGGATTGGCAGGGCCCACTTTTCTACAGGAAGGTTTCTTTACAATTACAACGGTAAAGGCAATCATCATTTTTTGTTCCTTTTTGTCACTCACTTTTGTCTTCCCTTTTATCAAAAAGTACATAGCATGTGATAAAAAATATTATTTTGGAGAAACAGTTACAACACGATTGGATTTTTAATGAAACCAAACAAATACAAAATAAGTTTGCACTTTCCACAAGAATTTTAAAAAAACTTCGGGAATAACACTTCTTTCCCAGACTGTGTTCTTTTTATACACGCTTCATAATACGCCTTCAGAGGATTAACAGGGTTTTACTTCGACCTTCGATTATGAAATAATCCAGTTCGAACCGAGAAAGACAAGTCATGACGTCATCACTCCGGAGTATTACATACATCATAACAATAGCATTCTTAACAAAACCTATGGTGTTTAACAACAAAGTTCACTGAACAGACGCCTGCGTTCTTCAGTTTAAGCCCTAGCATCCTTCCTCTCCCTGAGGCCGGCGTCATTACCTCCCTTACATTTCCAACGAGCTGTGGATTAAATTAATGCGTCCATGGCCGTAATGTTAGTAGCGCCTGCGGGGAAGGCACCAACTTGAACTTTTTCATTAGAGAGAGCAATCAGGAGGACGCAACGGGGCTGAAACTAAAAGAACGCAGCGCATTACGTTACTCTTGTGTAACTCAAGCCCATAAAGCATAAAGCAAGGAGAAAGCATATGTTTCACAAAATCAACAATACGTAACAAATCTAAACATTACTCATAGGGTAAACTAAAAGAGAAATAATTTAGGAGAATGGGGGGAAAAAATGCCGGTTGCGGGCGGTTGTTATTGATGTCTTTCTCCGAGGGCATATTTTTTCCACATGATGCCTTCAAGGCAGGCTGCACAGAAGGAGACGGTACCTAAGCAGTCTCTATCCGTCGTCCCATCTTCGGGCAAAATAACTCAGGCAATGGCAATATATATATGTATGAGGACTATAACATAAGATTTTATATCGCGTACGCCGTCACTTTTTACGACTCCTCTTACGGCCTTAAGGATATTCTTTCTTAGCCCTTAGAGCACGCTCGCTGTCGAGTGCCTGGCCGGCTTTGCACCAGAGACCGTTCGTGTAAGTTATCGCTCGGGATTAATAAAGAAAAACGACATAAAACATCTACAGGCTAAATAGAAAAGAACACATATTTTTGGAACGGCTCCGCCTTGGGCAAAGTAGCAAGACTTGAGGTTTATATGATGCTGGCCTTTCTACTGTCTTCATATAAAATATGGTTCTATGTACAACTGCCCTAGGCAGCGGGAAAGGGAAAAAGAGTGAAAAAAACCTCACTTGTCATACTAATTATACAGTGTGTGAATAAATGTAGGTTTAAAATAAGCATGGGTCTTTTTTTTTTCATTTTTCTTTCGGGGTAGATTTCACTGTCAAGATTTCGACTGTCGAAGAAGTAGATATTCGCTGAATTGTTGTCCTTCAACTCCACCTCCGGTGGACGCCGTGATGTTAAACCCGTAATGGATGAGTCTCTGTAAAACTTGTAGTGAATTTAGCTTGCAGAACCCGTTCACGGGGAAACGAATCACAAATCTATTGTCCAAATTCCAGCCCGAGTTCCTTCCGTCTTCCAGGGCCGAATTCAACTCGGGGAAAATCTCATCCAGCAGCGCGCGCTCGGCGCTCAGACACACGCGCTCGCCCAACTCGGGGCTGATGTGCACGGCAACGCAGTCGCATTTCTCTTTCCGCTTCTGCCTCTCTTTGCGGTGCGTCTCCACGGCCTTGGTGAGGGGGGCGATGTCGTAGTAGCGCACCTCCTCGTGAAGCAGTTCCCACTCCGTGAAATCATCCGGCAGCACGAGCTGAGACGTGCGGAGAAAGTTCAGAACGTGTCTGAAAATTTTCCCATCCCGATCAATGAAATAGTGCTGTTTCAGGCTATCCAGGATGATGGGAATACTGCCATTAAACATTCTTCCAAGTCGGGAGTCAGGGTATCTGAAATAGAAGAAGGTGTATTCTGATGAAGTGACATTACCCCCGAGCCTTTCTCAACAGACGATACGTTTTTCCATTTGCAATTAAAGCCCGAGGAAACGATTTCTTAAGAATAGCCCTGTGTGCGTTTTCCACCGGGCTTTGTGCGTTAGGTTTTTCAGGCTCATTTTCCTATATTAGATGTTCCAGCGGTGGCATTATGTGTATTATGTTGGGTGACTTGGTTCTAAGCCAATTTCACCTTAGGGAACCGCGAAGCTCATTCGAATTAGGCAAGGTGTTTTTCTCTGAAATATGGTCTGCACTTTTACATTATTTAATTATGATAATTCTTCGTTTTCAGCCTACAGCGATGTAACGTTATAAAAGAAATTGATCTTCGGACGAAGGAAAATGTGGAGGCGCTTTGATACTTGGCGAAATAACAATCAATTTTCCTATCCCCGCTAGGCGAAAAATACTTGTTATTGTGTTTCATTTTTAAACTGAAATCGATTCGTTTAAATTTTACGTGTGGGCTAAGTCGGCGACTAAGCATCTTCTTTGCTTCGGTTCAATTTAATAAAAGACGCAATGAAGGTATAATAGAACCAATAGGTCCATCGGATTTAAAGAGGGACTCCAGTCAAGCGGCGGTATTGGGCACGAAGGGACAGGGCCGAGGGCGCTTAAACCTCGGTGGCATGGGTTGCAGAGGGGGCGTAAACAACGCAGCGCAAGAAACGTGAGAAAGCCTATGAAAAGCTCGGGTCATGGCTAGGGGGCGCAAGCTCCAGTATCCGCGTCTTTTCCAAAGCTGAATAAATAGCCGCAAGAACAGGATTACTGTGCAAACTGAAGTAATTGCGAATCTGCCATCTAGCCAGCCCGAGGCTTTTCTAATATTCATCCCATTTGGCTGGCCCGGCTGCCTTTCGGTGTTGAGCTGAACGAACGAGTAGACAAGCTTTTCAAAAAGCTTTCTGCTTTACAATACAATCTCCTCCCTCAGTTTTCAATAAGATCCAGCCACGGCTATATCGGTTTCTATTGACTTCTTTGTTATTATTACGTGCTCCGTGCAGCGAATGAAGCGCCTCGGGACACGCCAGGAATTGTTGAAATCGACTAACTGAGATACTCTCTACCTTTTCCCCCTTCAACAACCCGATAAAATAATTGGAACTATTTTTTCTCATCGCGTCTGCTTGTTAAATAAAGTTGTTGCTAAAACTGCGCGCGGTTGCTTCATTTAAACAATCCCGGAGCTTTTGTCAAACAAACATTACCTGTGAGTTGATCATATTACGTTCGCTCTTACGGTTAATTTTGCGTCATCTATTGATGAGTTCAAGTGGAATAGAAACATTTAAATGCGATTCGAAGAGAGGGGAGAAACTGAAAAGCAAGGCCAACACAACCAAATGCCGCGTTTTGCCCACTGGGCGAAGGAACCCCTTGTTTGCATTACGTGGGAGAATGCAACACTTTTAATATAAGGCAAATACGTAAAATAAACTACGCCCCTTGTAAGGTTTTCTTATGCCTCACCATCGAATCGGAATAGTTAACTCCTTAATAAAGTGTGCGGAGAAAGGGGGGGACGCGATGGAATGTGATACTGCCAATGGAAGAGAAATAGATAAACAGTGAAAAAGAGAGAGAGAGAGAGAGAGAGAGAGAGAGAGAGAGGGGGGGGAAGGAAAGAGAGAGAGAAAAAAGGAGAGAGAAAGCAAGAGAGAGAGAAACTTCAAGGAAGGGCTCGGGAGTAACGCGTTGGTTTTTTATCAGTGTTTTATCGAAAGGTCGCGAAATTTGAGCCAGACTACGTTTCTTCTGGGTAAATTAACGGTTTGGCATGGCACTGCATTGTGATGCATCTGTCAGTGTTCACTAGCCTGGGGGCCATAGATGACTCAACCCCACGGGGAAAGTTGGAATCGGAAAGGAAATATCCCGATAGGTGACCGATTGTTATCCTGGCGTCTTCGTTCACATAGTTTTTTTTAAATATTTTTATTTCATTAGAATAATTAGTATTTCACCACATTGTAGAATTGGTTGAGCTATTCTGGACTTTCTTACATTAAGTAGATTCATTGTTGCAATTTAGAAATCATCGGCACTAACTACAATCCAAACATTAAGATTAAATTTTTTCCAGCAAAGTTTCACAATCTTAGAAGTTGATCTGCCATCGGCGCCTCTCGTTTTATTACCATTCAATTCATCTCTAAGAAGAACGTGTACGTTTCAATGATATTATTTGGACTTGAGGGAAAAAAAGGCAACAAAAACTACGGCAATCTATCAAATAACGGCGCGGATGTGGTTTCACCGCTTTAGGCAATATAAACGATTCAGAAAACAAAATTAATTTGAATTGAAATGGAATGGAACCCGGACAAACATCTGAAATTTTTGAAAATAGGAGACGTGCTTGGAGTTTTTTTTTTCTTTAAGAGAGAGTACATTCCCAAAAAATAACATAAAATACTCAAAAGCTACATTGGTATTGGATCAGTTTCAAATACAATCAAAAATTCATTCAAAAAAAATTAACCCAACAAAATATTTTAATTAATTTTCCTCTTTCAGAAAGTGGTTGAGTCACCCCCTCCAAACACACACACACATATACGTACTGACACACACACATACACACACATACATACACACGTACACACACACATACATAAACACTCACACACATACATACACACACATACATACACACGTACACGTACACACACATACATACACACGCACACACACACACACTCTTACCAAAGGCATTAAAATTAGCCAAAACGAAATAAACCCTTAAAATAATCCTTAAAATCACATCTTATACGCTCACTGTATTTTTACAAAAATAACCTCAGTCTAACTTTTGTCAGTAACCAGAAATTAAATAAAAAAGAAGGCATTATTTTTTTTTAATATACCAATCATTTACACACCGATCCCTTGGTTTATTTTTCAGCATTGCTGTAGACGACATCGGTTTTGTAATTCGATAAAAGAGCATCTTTAAAAAAATTGTAAAATTGACCTTTAACTTACTTTGTCAGCGTTTCCAGCGATGACGTGTAGATCGAACCCCCAACGTCGATGTGGACCGGGGCCGTGTAACGCGTCGGGGTCGCGGGGCAGGGGACGCCAGAGATCTTCATATGTGGGGAGTAAAACCCAGCGCTGTGGTTGGACACGGGCGAGGGACTCCCTCCGGATAAAGCCGGCGACGGGGACGTCTTAAAAGCCGTGACGTTGGTGGCTATAATCTGGTAACCCCCCGTAACTTTCTTCTCTCCGCCGCTGTCAACTGGGGCGCTTGCCGTCGGAGAGGAGGACATGGCTGGATGGTGAAATGGAGTGGGGACCTTCAGTTTGGCGGCAGGCCTGTGTGAAAAAATAACAAGCAGAGAGGGCAATTAATGATTAAGTCGGCTAGAAGTTTTCCCTCAGGTCTGTTTTTATAAACCTAACAGGCAGACTCGAAAGAGAGCGCGGGATGCAACAAAAATTGCGTAATTTCACCTTAACCTGTAAGTCGTTAGCCGTACCTGCTTCAACCTCACATAAGAAGTTTTAAAGCACTTACATAAAGACATTGACAAGGAAAATACCATCGCTTCAAACCACTCGGGGGGAAAACAGACACAAAAAACGGGGGAATATTTACTTGGGGAAAATATCCGATACTGCCGCAGCCCCCACGTTGACTTTCAGCAACATTTCACAGTACCACGCGCGTAGTATATATACAAAGTGGATACTAGGAACATAGGGCCACTTGGCTCTGGCGGTACGTTCTTCCTTAGGGGATGGGCGTAGCCCTGCCGGTTGTTTTAACAACAGTCTCTCTGTAGTCAGTCCTCCAACCGTTAACAACTGTCTGAATTAACGAGTGATATTATCTCATGGCTGTTGATAGGGTATGCAAATCAGCCCACATGGCAGGTGCATTACAATGGCGCAGTATGCATCAGCGCTGAGCTCAGGTCTTGTTACACGCCCCCGGGGGACGTGCTGTTTGCAACCTATAATTTCCACGTGCCGCTTGGGGGACAAGTTCCCCGAGATGAGAAGAAATGGCGGCCTAAGTAGAAGAAACACTGACAGCAAGGAGGGCAAACAGTTATTTACTTCTTTGCTTTCCCCTTGTCTTCCATTTGATTCATCAGTTTCTCTCTCTCTCTCTCTCTCTCTCTCTCTCTCTCTCTCTCTCAATAAAACAATGCCGGATAAACAATACAATTTCCATATATTCCACCAATTTAATTGAGACAGTTTTTACAAAAGCTCGTGGCCAATCATTCGATAAACAATACAATGTTATCCCTGCCCCAGGGGAATCGGGCGACTGAATCAACCTAATCTCCCAGCCTTTCCACCGTGGCACTCGCTGGGTCTGAGTAGCCTGTGGATCATAATACGCTCATTATCGAGAAGAAAACATAAAATACCGGCTGTAATAGCATACATGTTGCCCCCAACCACTCCGTATCGATCCCAGTGTTAGGAGAAATGCCTCACCGCTATATGACCTTTCACTATGATAAATCTACTTCTATGGTCAATTTACTAAGACAAAGGCTGCTTAAGTCAGCCTCGGCGAGCTTTTGGTCCAATCACTGATTTACAATTTCGTCACTGTCTTCGGCACGTACTACGCGTGCTTCATGTCGCCGTGGTTTCACAGCGATTAACGTCATATGGGCAGCACGCGCATGGTAACGCCGTGTCGTTGTTCCCATTTTCGACCGTCCGCGTTCCATGCAACAGTTTGTTTTGTGCTTTACCATATTCTCAAGAAAAACAACCTCAGTAAACCACCACACATGCTGTTTATTCCGTGAAACTCAAGTGTCATTCTTTCAATAATCTGATAACACGGGGTCAGAACTAACAGATTTACGCAGATGAGTCTTACTACGTCTCCTCGTCTTTTCTGACGGCCACGTTAACGTGGTTCTCAGCGTCTACCACAACAACTCACCTTCGTACGTTACTCACAATTTAGGTGAATCACAGACGCCTAAACTCATCTCGGCTCGGGCAAGAATTTCCCTGGTTTCTCCCACTAGCTCCGCAAGCTCGTAGTCCTTCTTATTCGCTCTGCTGCCTGTAACTTACTGAACGCAATCATAATGGCGCGGCAAGGGCTTTGACTTCCGGCTCACGCCTCAGGGCAAATTAATATTTGTATTTGGCGCGGACCAGAGGATCGATTAACGTCACCTGGCGACGTCTAGCGGGAGACAGGCAAACGACGGTATACTCTTGGGATGTAAATGGGTGAGTTTTCTTGGGGAGGGGCGGCCTAATACAAATTTCGAAATAATTATGTAAATTTCTGAATGTTTTATCGTCACTTTTGACTCTCACACGTGAAAATAGATAAAGACTAAAAGGTGCTAAGTAGCTATTTATGCATTATGAATTTAATCATAATTTCATGTTATCAAATTGAAGTTGTGTTCGATCAGTGATTAGATGTCACTGATCGTCAGTTGCGCTTCAAGGTTGTATTATTATAATAGATGTCGATTTGAGCGCCACGCATGCGCAACAGGTGTGTTCAGACAGGGAATATTTTAGAACGGAAACTGGGCTAACAGAAGAAGACCTGGGTTTTGAGAAGCCATCGTAAATATAGCTAAAAAGAAATTATGAATCATCCCGGAAACTTCAGCAAATTTCCCCGTATGACCAAGCTATAGCATACTACAAGCAATAGTTGGAATTTTTTTGTGATTAAGAGAGAGAAGTATTGGCATTTCCCAGAAAATTAATATTATGCTATATAAAGGTATAACGGTTATTCTGTGCCCTTTAACTTACTTTGTAGATTCAGAATCATTATTTTAATTAGCCTCTTCAAACTAAATGCAGATTTAACGAACAAACTTTTGAATGGAAAATTCATTCGCTAAGGAAAAGTCTTAAGTCAACCCTTTTGAGGTTGCAATAGACCTCGAATGCGTGGGAGGTTTTAATTGAGGAAAATACTTGATAAATAAAGATATTGATTGCTTTTTTGGCACTTTGAAGTTTAATATCCAAAGTCCCAAAGTCAGTTTCAGTTTTCCAATTCATTAAAAGTACTAAAATCAAACGCACTTTTGAGGTCAGTCTTTCTTTCGATTTCGTTTGGTCACGCCCATATTTTTTGCCATGTGGTTCAACAAACCTGATCTTAAAATTCCGGTATTATTTTTTCAACGAATTCATGTAAATGATGTAAACCCGGTGAGCTTAAGTCAGGTATCGTTAATCAATCATAAAAAGACAATCTTTGGTACAAATAGTTTTAAAAACTACCCCATTTGTTATTCACCTAGTTCACCCGTCCAGGTTTAGCTCCACGCCTTTTTGCATGTATAATTCCGTCATTCGTGGTTGGGGTGTGGCGAGTTGAACAGAAACTTTAAAAAAACAATATACGTCAATTGTATCACCTTCCTTAATCTTTTTTATGCTCCTACAGTTTGGTGCGAAGAAGGAAATACACCCTTTTTATTTTTCACTATTTTGCCGTTTTCCAACTCAAGTAACAGAAAGGATGGATTTGTGGCACCCTTTTGCGGAAACAAGGAAAACAAAGAAAGCAAATGAGAAGAAAAAAAGAAACTTTTGATACCTATTTCACTTGAGGTGGTTTATTGGATTTCGGATTTTACATCCCCTTTTGATATCGATCCCCACATTGGCATTATTATTTTCTGGGAAACCAACAGGGAAGGGGGAGCGGTAGTATTGAAATATGCCGCTGGCCCTGATACCGTGGACCCATCCCAACATTTGTTCTTCTAAAACTTTAATGACTTTTGCGGCGATTTTTTCATTCATCGTCATGTTACGTGAACTTAGAGATCTTCAGGCGTTCACTAGGGCGTCATTAAACACAAGGACGAACGCAATCGATGGGGTTATCATCCATGTGGGATCTGGGGCGAGTCCTTGGAGTCGTCTGGTGCTCTGAAACACTCCTTTGGGGGCCGTTCGTGGCGCCACCTTCCCTCCCAGGAAGAGACCTAGTTTTGACGCCCCCTGTGTCAGAAATGGAGGGGCGCATCCAGGATTATTTGAAGGGGGTCCGCGGACGCACCCCCCCCCCCTTGGGTGGGGTTCAGGGCCTTAAGGGCCTAGAAAAAATATGGTATTTTAGTGGGCAAACGTTGCCTTTTGGTACCGCTTAGAACTATGATTCAGCCAGTCAAAATTCTAATTTCAAGAGGGGTCCATTGATATGAATTTTTTCAGAAATTGAAGGGGGGTCAGGACCCCCCTAACACCCCCCCCCTAAATCCGCCACTGGAATGGAGTCCCCCCAAAACAGTAGTCCGCTTCCCAGTACTTTGCACAAGTGATATTAAACGTCCCCGAAACTTCATCTAACTCTAACATTTACTAACCCTATGAGAGATAACGGGTAACTCAAACTCATGTTACAGATCTGGACAGCGCTCCTCTTCTATTACAGTCATACAGGACAGGGTTAGTGTGACGTCAGTGGGCCAAAATGTAGGACGTGGCCTACCTGTACAAATCAATCAGTATCGGGTACTATATTACGGGGTCTTTCATATGTTGGTTATAAACTTTAAACAAATTATTGTATGTAGCATTTTTTTTTCATATTTTGTACTTCTTATATATGGAAACAAACATGTTTCAAATATGTTTGTACACGTGCGTAGAATAGTAGTAACAGCAGCGGTGGTATAGGTAGAAGATTTTTAGCTTCTTTATTGTAGTAGAATTTATTAACCTGACATGTGAAGTAAGTATACGTACAAATCACTCGGTCTCATTTTATATAGTTTTTATGAGTTTGTAGCTAGAACAAGATTACCCTGAAAAGCCTAGTGTGAAAATGGTCATACTGCAGAAAAAACGTAAATGCCAACACGGTATAAAAAATATGTATATCGTGATCAGTGTTTCTTTGTCATTTATAAATCATCATTTCTTTGTAAGTAGAAGATGAAGGACAAATGGCCGACCTGGTGACTATCAAGAGCTCCCCTGCGAAATTGTGTGTCATTTAAAGGTCACTTACGGTTCTCACTCTGACCTAGAACATAATGTTTTTCCCTTTTTATGAAAAATATACTTAATCTGTTCTAGAACATTCTAAAGGACTTCCCCAAAACAGTTCTCGAA